>NW_007726691.1:375334-410570 GCF_000696425.1 Galeopterus variegatus | reverse complement strand
CCCCCCACCTCCTCCAGTGCTTGAGATGCTGCAAAAGCTTTTGTGGCTAAGAATAATTAATTGCCACCGTCAACTGCTCAGAGCTGTCTTAGAACATAAACTATCTCTGCTAATGATATCCTGGGCTCAAAATCTCATCTGGAGATTTACAGATATTTTTGCCGGCCCCATTTGGGCCCAACTCTACATTTTTTTAACTTCATGTACTCATCCACCTTTCTCTCATTATAACAGAGCCTTATGGGTGCCTACAGCTCGAGGCTATTCCACATACCATGGGGTGTGGGGGGTGAAAAACCTTTAACATTATCCCTACATGTAGGTGTCCCCAAATCCATCCTAATCACAGCTGCCCCAGCCTCCAGAGTGGTTTCTCTGCTTTAAAGCCTGACCTTGACACTGTGACTTGGACCTGCCCAGTCTTCCCCCTTCCCCTCCTCCAGCCTGTCAGTGTTGAGAGTGTGCAGTCTGCTTTACTATGGAGACAGAAATCTCCAGGCACAAGTGACATAAGGGCAGGCAATTTACAGTTACTCAGCTTGCTCCAAGTTCAACAGTACCAGAGTCCTTTTAACATCTCCTCTCCTCTGGAGGTCCAGAGGGCTCTCACTCACAGCTCCAGGCCCTGAGGAAGCCCAGCGCCGTTTTCTGGATCACATATAACCCCCCGAGGGCTGGCGGGTTAGCTCGGTTGGTTAGAACACCACCTTGTAACACTGAGGTCAGAGGCCAGGCGCCAAAAAAAAAAATCAAATACAACCGCCAAGTTCAGGTCATCACTTCTTTCCCTATAGCCTCTTGGAAAATTAACCATTTTCTCACTTCTCCAGGCCCAGGTCCAGTTCCCTCACTGACTCCACATCCTCTCTTCCCTTCCTCACGCCAGCCAGCCCACCGCTTCTCCTCTGAACACGTTCTCCCCTGGGTCACCCGTGGCCCAACCTCCTGCGAGCTCCTGGAAGCATGTGACCCGGTTGGCCACTCCGACTCTCCCTTCCTCTTGGTTTCCGTGGCGCCACCTCTCCCGGCTTTCCTCCTACCTCCCGTCTCTTCCCGAGGCTCCTCTACTTGCCCCTGCAGTGCTGACCCAGGGTTCGACCACCTACCCCTGTTCTTTCCCACTCCACGCACTCTCGCTGGGCGATCTCAAGAAAACCCTTCACCTGCGCCTATTGTCTGACGGCCCCAAATCCTTATTTCCAGAGTCTTTCTATCTAGGAGGTACTTAGAGATTCATAATTATAGCCAATTATAGTCTCTCCCTTGCAGATAACCTCAATTCCTTTGCCCTTTCCTCTCTCCTTCTACTCACCTGGCTAAGTCCCAAGTCCCCCCAATCCCTAGTATCCATTCTCTCCATGCCTGCAGCAGCAACTGAACATTTCTGGAGAAAACCACAAGATCAGGTTGACTACTTGCACTTCCAGCTTATAACCACAGCTTCAAGCAGGCCCTTAACAGCACTCTGGGACTCTCCTGCAGATCCCAGCAAAGTCCCCTCGCAGTTCCTGCAGACGGCCAGCTTATGCCTTACCTCCTCCCGCAGTCCCCCCACACAGCTCACCGCCTTGTCCCACAGCCCAGTGGGAAAACGAGCCAACAGAGACTCCTTAACTTCCCACCACCGAGTCTATGGGCTTACCTCCTTCTGTCTCATATTCTCTGTCCTCCCTCCATTTACGGTGGCAGAAGTGTTCCTGTTCCCATCTGAGGCCAAACCGTCTGTCTTCTGAATCCCAACCCCTCACTCTCTCAAGGCCTTCATTCTGGAAGTGACCCCCTCTCCTGAAGCATCAGTTGACTGTCCCTATACTAGATCAGTCCCAGCACTACACACTCACTCTGCCATCTTCTGTCTTTAACAACAAAAGGCCTTCCTTGGCCCCAGTTCCCCTCCAGCCACCGCTCCAGTCATCTGCTCCTGTTCACAGCACACCTCAGAGAAATTTCTGTGCTTGTCCCCTATTCCTCGCCCCCCATCTGCTCTTCGGTCACTCCAGTCTGGCTTCTTATCAAGGCCACCAATGACTTCCATGTTGCCAAATCCTATAGTCACTTCAGTATGCTCTGTGTGACCCGCCCTCAGCACCACGGGACCCATCCGACCTCTCCTTCCTCTCTCCCTCCTCCTGGCCACCAGGTCTTCTCCAGGCTGCGGTGATCCCACACTCCCCGGGTTAGTCCTCTCTCTCTGGCCACTCTCTCTCCATTTCCATTGCTGGCCTCCCCACCTCTACCTGACTCTAATAATGGCAGATGCCAGGACTCGGTCCTCAGCCCTCTTCTCAATATCTAGATGTCCTCTCTACAATATCTTTTACTTTCCTCTTAACCACTGAGGACTCCTAAATTCTATCTCCAGCCTTGACCTTTCCCTTGGGCAAGAGGCTGGTATCCAGCTGCTGATTTGACATCTCTACTTGGTTGTCTAATCAGCATCTGCTTAAAGGAGAACCCCAAGCTCCTCCCAACTCACAGCCCCCAACCCTGTTCCTATTTACTATCACGACACCCCATCCTCCTCCCTGTCACCCCAGATCCTCGGCTCTGCCTCCTCCCTCCAGTCCAGCAGCAGCAGCAGTCTTGTGGATTCTACACCCAAACACACCACGACTCTGCTGGCATCTGTCCACTCTGCTACGACCACCACGTTGAAGCCACTTCTCCTACCTGAATGACTGCAACAGCCTCCTGAGGGGTCTCTCACTTCCACTTTTGCCCCCCTGCAGTCCACTCTCCCCAAGGCAGCCACAGTGAGCTTTTTAAAATGTAAATCAGACTCTGTCCCTCCTTTGCTCAAAAGCCTTTAATAGCTTTTCATTGCACTTAGAACCAAACCCATTGCAAGTGACAGAAAACCAAACTCAAACTGGCTTAGATGATAAAAACTAATTTGGGGGGAGTAAATTGGCTGAAGCTGTTGTCGACCTCACGTCTAAACACCTCCATATCCAGGGAGAGCCTTTTTCTAAAGGCCACAAAGGGGCCACATAGGCAAGCAGCAGCCCTGACAGTTCAGTTGAGAGTCCTCAGACCCTAGAGGCTCAATCAGCTTAGAGAGTTGCCTCTTCTCCCCGTGGCAGCAGCTGCCCGCCTCTTCCGGCTGCTCACAAGCCAGGCCTCCTCCACCCTGCTCTGTCCTGCCCCAGGCTCGTGCTGTGAGCTGAGCAGTGTGTTATTCAGGTCACCTAGCCAGGCTCTGGGTGGGGGTGCTTGTGCACCTCTCCCCATCCTCTCTGCGCTCACGTCCTCTTAAAGGAAAGGGCCTTTGAACAGATGCTAGGGCAGCTCCCCACAAAGGTAGCACTCCATCTTTGTTACAGTTTGTGTCTGTCCACATTGACCGTCTAACAGTACCCCATGGGGCCATGTTTCTTCCGGTGAGAAACAGCCAGGAAACAGAGCATCCTTCAGAGCCCCCTGAGGCCAATGGCTGCCTGGGATGACAACACAGGGAAGAGGGACGACCTACCCTTGCCATACACATGGTTCCCCGAGCCTGCCTCGGCCTATGCCACACCTGAGACCACCCCAGCCCCACATGTCAGATAGGCATTGTGTGGTCTCAGACAAGAGAGCCCTCTCCCCACGCTGCAAATTCAGCCATCTCTGCTGAGTGACTTTTGATAAATCACTTAACCTCTCAGGGCTTCAGTGTCCTGTCTGTAAAATGATGGGGTCTTAGAGCTGGAGTGGGTGGCCCCAAGGACATGCTTCTGCTCTAGGGCATTTGCTCTGGAGCTTTCGTACAGCTGGCAAGACTCTCCCCTCTCCATGCATCCTCCCCAACCCCCGCTGTTCCCAAAATGTCCAAAGGATCATGTCATTCTCTCTCTCAAAACCCACTGCTTAGAAGAGAAAGTCAACGTCTCCCAGCAAGGCCATTGGAACCAATTTGCCTCTCTAGCCTTATCTCCTCCCACTCCTCTTTGAAGTGTGACACCCAGGTGAAGGAGATACGCTGCCCTTCTCTGACCACACCTCCTATTTCCAGCCCACCATGCCTTCACTAGAGCATACGCTGTACTTAGAATACCCTTGGTTTTTTTTTGCCCCTGTCTCCACCTGGAGCAATCTATTTAATAATCAAGGTTCTGCTCAAATGGCCTCTGTGCATCCCTGCCCATCCCCCCCCCAATCAGAATTCAAGACCCCTCATTGGGCATCCATGGTGCTGGGTCCTCTCCTACACTCCTACAACAAACAGCACTTACAGCACGGCACGTGTGTATTTTCACACATCAGGGAGCTCCTGGGTGCCAGGCAGTGCAAGAGAGACAGTGCAAGAGGGCCTGGACATGCAGCAGGCCTGGGCTATGATTATGATTCAGGCTGAGTTACCTACAGCACCAGAACCAGATGATCACTCTCATAGACTGTAAGCAGTGGTTTATGCATGCATTTTCCCAGGGTCCTTCCCCTGTGTGGACAGCGGTCCCCAGGTGTGCAGCTGCACAGGAATCCTCGGGAGTCACCCAGCGAGGCAGCCAGCTCACCCTGGCAGGCGCCTTGCAGCACCGGGCTGCAGAATCCCCTGTGCCCAGCACATTTATCTCGCTAATGAGAAGTTTCTTAAAGCTCTAACAAGGCTCTTTCCGCTGAGCAGGTTCAGTAACAGATTCTTATAAAAAATAAATTCAGCACATTAAACCCAGATTTCAGCACATTAGGAGACCCGTGGGGAGGGGCCTGAATTTACCAAATACCAGGCAGTTGCTGTCTTTTAATTAAAAAATAATAATGACAAGCTCGTGCAATTTCTGGTTTCCCCCTAAGAAAGATTTTCTGCTTTCCCATGTCAGATGCTTCCGTGGAAAAACTGAGTGTTTATGTCAGGACAAAACACGTTTCTGAATGGCTGGAAACAAGACGATGCCTGCCCTGCTTGGCCTCACCGGCTCCAACCGGCTCCCACACCTTCTTCCTCCAGTCATCTGACTGCTGCTTTCAAAGCGTGGTGAGACTGCATGCCTGTGTGGGCATCTGGTCACCTCCCACCAGATTCTGACCGAGCCCTGCCCCATGTCACCACACTACACATTCATCTATCTGTCCGTCCTCCCGTGCAGCCACCCAGCCACCTGTTGAGGTCACCATGTGCTAGGAGTTAGACATACAAAGATGCCTGAGGCAAGGTTTCTGACCCCAGGGAGCTCACAGTCTAGCTGCAAAGATGCTAACAGCCATGGTGGAGGTGTGACCAGGGTGTTCCAGAGGCAAAGAGGACGGTCACTGTGTCTAAAAAAGGCTTGCTGGTGGGCCGGCCCCGTGGCGCACTCAGGAGAGTGCGGCGCTGGGAGCACAGCGACGCTCCAGCCGCGGGTTCGGATCCTATATAGGAATGGCTGGTGTGCTCACTGGCTGAGCGTGGTGTGGGCGACACCACACCAAGGGTTGCGATCCCCTTACCGGTCACAAAAAAGACAAAAAAATAAAAATAAAAATAAAAAATAAAAAAGGCTTGCTGGCAAGGCTTTGTAGAGATGACCACTGAGCTGGCTCTTGAAGATGGGTGCAAGGGAGAGAGGGGAAAGGGACTTCAAGTAGATGGGACTGCCCATACAAAGGGACAGAATCTTGCAAGACATGAGCCCAAGGGGCAGGATGCCAGGGAGGCACACAGTGCTCTGCACTTGAGAGGTTTGGGCTCGATGGTCTGGCAGTGCCAGCCCCCCAACCTTGATGTTCTGAAGCTGTGCTCAGTCCCAGAACCTGGTGGCATTGGAGAGAGGTCAGAGTCGTATTTGGTTCCTCTAGCAAGATGATGAATGGTCTTCTTGCATTTGCATCTCATGCCCAGTTCATGAGGCCTGAAGCCTCCCACAGATTCTGTCCTTCCTCTTTGTAGGCACATAGTGGGGAGGAGACTTTGGAATGCGGGGGCCCGGGGTGTCTGAGACTCAGAAAAGGGACTGACATACTGAAGAATGCAAGGTTAACATGGGAGCTGAGCCAGGAAGCAGGTCCCAGGCCCCCTCCATGCATTGTCTGTTTTGTAGACTCCCTCCTTCACCTCGGACACACTGTGCGACAGGACTCCTGGGACATGCACTGTGCCCAGCTCTCCTCACAGTGCTGGACTCCAATCCAGATTGCATTCCCTTCCTCTAGTGGATTTCTAGAGAGAAGGGATTAGGCTATCAGAAGAGCAGGCCCAGAAGCCATGCATCCCCAGCCTGGTGGGCAGTCTCCCCCACCTGGAAGGACGCAGGCAGACATGTCCCCTGAGGAAGTCCTTTGCCATTGCAGAGAGAATCATTCCAAACTGAAAGACGCCCCTTATCACTTCTCTGGACCAGGTTTCATTTTAGCCCGTCTTTCTTGAGATGCAGTCCCAAGAACTATAGCCAGGATTCTAAGTGAGACTGCACGAGGAAGCCCATGTCAACTGCGGCTGAACCAATTAAATGGGGAAGCCAAAGCTCATGCTGTCAGGGTGGTCTTCAGTGCGGGCTCCTGCCTGCTAAAATATTCTGTCTCCTACTCACACAGATTCCCCCACAGAGAATGCAGCCCCAAGGGACCCCCATTAGGAACACAGGACTGCTGTGCCTCAGGGTCAACAGCTGGACGAACCCATGAAGACCAAGGACTCTTGATCATTGGCCAAAGGGACACCAAGGGGAGAAACTGAGGGTATTCGGCTACACTGTGGGGCAACAGACCACAAAGCAGGGGACACAGGAGAGGTGTGAAGCGTTCCAGCCCAGAGCCACCATCCTTGCTGAGGAGGGAAGGAGACCGTCTCACCCCCACTTGTCGCTGAAAGCGTGCAGCGTCACCGAGTAAAGGTCTCACCGCGGCGCATGCTTCAGCAGTTCTCAGCAGCTCTTCCTCTGTCTTCATCAAGCCTGGATTAAAGAACCTCTCGGTGTAGTTATCTCAAGATTTCTAAAGCTGGTGGTCCCTACCTGACAATTACAATCAAGACTTCTGGTGTCCAGAATAGGTAAAACTCAATAAAGTTCCAACTCCTCCCTTTCAAAATTCACTGCCATTGTTATTTCACAGAAGAAAGAGGTGGTTAAGAGCCCGGGCCCTGGAGTCAAGCTGCGTATATAAAATCTCATCATTTCCTGGCTGTGTGACCTTCGCCGAGTTATGTAACGTCTCACAGCCTGTTTTCCTTATACATAAAAAAGGGCTAATAATAATAGTATGCTAAAGCACTTAGAAGATGCTTCCTATAGAGCAATTATTCAATATGTATCAGTTATTACTGTTATTGATAGTATTATCCACAACAGGATTTTGAACAATTTCTACCCTCTTACATTGGCCTCACTGTATTTTTTAAGCTTTCTTCAATGAGCATGTATCATTTTATAATAAGAAAAAGTTTATCTTAGGAAAATAACCTTCAATTAAATTAACTTAATATAGATTTAGCCAAAAGAACATTCTAAAGACAAGAGATAAGGTGGTTTCGAGTGAGCATAGCTCCATTTCTGGTGTGACTACATAAGGTCTTGTGCTGAGAGACAAACAAAGGTGCCCGAGGTTGTGACTGAACTATTACCTGCAGAGAGACAGGGCAAGCTGGGCCAGCCACCCCCACAAGCCAGGCCTGGACCTCCCCTGGTGACTCACGCCTCTCAGGCTCTGTGATGACACCCTCAGCACAGCCGAGGGAGACAGCAACGCCCAAGCTTTGTGAGAGGACCCCTACAGCAGAGTTCTGCCGCTGCCTCTGACCAGCTTGAGCTGACTGTGCAATCTCTCTGCCTCAGTTTCCCCACTCACAAATTAGAGAAAACAGGAACCCTCCAGCCCAGGGCTGTTATGACAATGTACCATGCCTAGCACCACACGGGGAACCTGGGTTGTACCCAACAAGCCTCTTTCCTCTTGATGCTCTCTTTGTGAGAAGGGACAAATATGGTTTCACTGAACACACCTCTTCAGATTCTTCCCAACCCTTGACCTCTGACCCCTACATTAGGATCAGAGCTCTGATGACCCACAGGACATTTCCCTTTCTTGTCCCCCTGGTAACTCAAACTCAGTCTGTTCCAAACCCAAGGAAATATCACTAGAGTGTGGAGGGGTGGGGAGTAGACACAACTTTCTAATAATAGCAGTGCTGAAATTTCCAAGTTTAAAACAAAGAGTGTTTTTTAACCACTTTATTGAGGTATGATTGACATGTAAAAAGCTGTACATATTTACTGTATACAATTCAATGAGTTTGGGAATGATAAGTGATGAGCATCTTTTCATATACCTGTTGGCTATTCATATGTCTTTCTCTGGAAAAATGTCTGTTCAGGTCCTTTGCTCCTTTTTCAATAGACTTATTTGGTTTTTTGCTATTAAATTGTAGATGCTCCTTATATTTTGGATATTAGTATCAAATATATGACTTGCAAATACTCTCTCCCATTCCACAGGCTGCCTTTTCATTTTGTTAATTGTTTCCTTGGCTGTGCAGAAGCTTTTTAGTTTGATGTAGTTCCACTTTATTTTTGCCTTTGTTACCTGTGCTTTTGGTGTTACATCCAAAAAATCATTGGCAAAATCAATGTCATGGAGCTTTTCCCCTGTTTTCTTTTAGGAGTTTTATGGTTTCAGGTCTACATTTAAGTCTTTAATGCATTTTCAGTTGATTTTTGTGTATGCTGTAAGATATGGGTCCAGTTTCATTCTTTTGCATGTGTATACCCAGTTTTCCCAAAAGAAAACACAAGTTTCTTTTCTTCAATAAGAGACTTTCATAAGTCATTGACACGGGTATTCAGTAACTTTCATAAGTCTCTTATTGAAGAGACTTCTGTTTCCCTATTGTATATTCTTAGCACCTTTGTTGAAGGCAAAGGTAACCATATATGCATGAGTTTATTTCTTTGCTCTCTATTCTGTTCCACTGGTCTATGTGTCTGTTTTTTATGCCAATGCCATACAATTTTCTTTACTATAGCTTTATAATATAATTTAAAATCAGGAATTGTGATCCTTCAGCTTTGTTTTTGTTGCTCAAGTTTGCTTTGGTTATTTGTGATCTTTTATGGTTTCATATGAATTTCAGGATTGTTTTTTCTATTTCTGTAAAAAATGCCATTGGAATTTTGATAGGGATTACATTAAATGTGTAGCTCGCTTTGGATAGTATGGACATTTTAACAATAGTAACTTTTCCAATCCACGAACATGGGATATCTTTACATTTATTTGTGTCTTCTTCAATTAAAAAATATTTTTCTTAATACCTACTTGTTGTGGCCATTTTGGTTAAAACAGTTTATCCAGGTCTATTTAAAATTTTTTATTGAAGGTTCACACAAAAGGCTTACTCAGAAATGAGTAGAACAGCCCCTGCTCTCAAGAAGTACCTAGTCTTCTGGGTAAAACAGACACAGGAATAAATCATTTTGACACACTGTGTAGTAAGTGCTCCAATAAACCTGTTCAAGGTTTGATGCCAGCTCAAAGTGGGGTAGGGTGGCACTGGCTATTCCCAGAGGGGATGGGTCAGCAGAGCTTGAGCTGGGTCTTACAGGATGAGTAGGAGCTGAGTAGGTGGGCAAGGAGGCAGAGACAGAAAGGCCAGCCCTGCCAGAGGCCCAGAAATTTGAACCAGTGGAGCACATTCAAGAAGCTACACCTAAATCCTGTGCCTGGGTCCCAGGCTGTGGGGTGGGAAGTGGCAAAAATATGCTGGAGAGAGAGGCTGAGGCAGGTTGGGGAGGGCCTTATGCAGCAAACAAGTGCTTACATGTTTGTTGAAGCCATAGTCCTCTTTGAGAATCTGATGAAAGCTATTGACCTTTGTATCCCAACATGCATATATCCACAATTTCGCATACCATTCAGAGGTCTTTCCACCCTGAACTCTATCAACGACCCCCTGGGTATTAATGAGCCCTAGGTTATAAATTGCAGGTGAGCATCCTCAGGAAGAAACTGTGGTAACATGACCAATCCCTTTGCAGGTTTGGATTCCTCATCCCCACACTCTCTCACATTAGAGCTGCCTTCCCCTTTCTGCCCCTTGCCCAGGCCTCTGAAACCTCTTGGCAATGGCTCCCCAAAGGCCTGGAAGAGTCTCCTGCAAACCCAGAGGTTGCCCTGCGAGCACCTCTCTCGTCTTCATCGACACAGGTGTTCAGTAAACGCAGGCCCGGCCTCAACCCAGGAAACACTCCATCCTTGTCCCTCTCTGCTGGCCCCCAAACAGCCTCTCTACCTATGACAAAATCATAGCCCCAGTTCCACACTAACTCAATTTTGAAGTTGCCTTTGATGGGTCACCTTGACAAGGCCTTTGAAAGCCAAGCAGATCAGAGTTGCTGGGTACCCTATGTCTGGCTGCCTATTTACTCCTAAAGGAGCTCCATTAAACCATCTGGCACAAGTGCCCTTTGCAGAAACCAACCATCTGGACCCCAGAAGAGGTGTCTAGCTTATGTGTTTGGTAACCCTGTTCAGTTGGGAGACGCTGACATGGCTTTAAATATTTAACCACTTTAAATACATTGGTAATGATAACAACTGTGCTGATGGTAGCTCACATTGAGCTCCAGATCAAATAAGATTTGTTGAACTTAAACTACTTGTAATTAACTCTCTGACCAGCTTCCCTCAGAGCAGATGGCCACAAGGGGCAGCTGCATGTCCTGGAAAGAGCGCTGAACTTGGAGTCCATCTGCAAAGAGGGGCAAATAGTACTTACTCTCATTGTGTTGTTGTGAAAAGCAAATCAGATCATGTTTGCAAAAATGCTTCCTTTTGTGACCTATTTTTAAGTGGATACAAATGTAAGGGAACATTACTATTGACAGTTAAAGCTGCTCCCAGCTCACCCACAGGGATCCACCCTAGGATTTGCCATAACTCTTACTCAAAATAGGATAGAGGGGACACAAGTTGGGCAACTGGCCCAGGATTGTCCCACAGACCCCCAGAAGCCACCCCAGTATCAGTAAGAGGGCTGTCCTCTCCTCCCACAGGGATAGGGCCCCTCTGTGGAGCATCTTCCCTAATGAGTGTTCTATGTGCTGCCTCCCACCTGCTTTGGATGTGGCCCTGGCCTTGGGTACACCCTAGGAGTTTTGGGGGTAGGTGGTCAGTGCTGCTTTTCTTCTCTCGCACAGGATTTTCCAGCCTGAGAATGAGGAGAGGAGACACAGCTCCTGGCCCAGCGGGGACACCAGGCCTTCTTTCTGAGAGCTCTCTTGGGAGGACCCCTAATGCATCCCTGGTCTTGGCCTGTCATCAGCAGGACTGTCCTATAGACCTACTTGTCAATGTATCGCATTGACCTGCCAATGGAGAAACCCAACCCTGTCTTTTCTCCTGACTTCCTCCTGCTCCAGGGACAGATAGGTGGTAGACCAGGAGGGCTGCCAGTTTAAAGATCTCAGATAGGCAGCAAACTTGAGCAGCTGGCCTGTGTCTGCACTTCTGGTAGAGAAGGCACCTGAGGCAGTCTGTCCAGCCAGCCCTAAGTGGCAAGGAAGCCAACGATAATGGCTAGTGCAGTACCCAATTTCATTACTAATGCAAAAGCTGATTCCAACTCATGGAAACAGGAAAGGGAAATCTGCTTGGAATGTTAAGTCCCGAGCATTTGGAATGGTTGGATGTGCCTGGGCTGGGACAGTGGGCCTTTTACAATGTAGACCTCATGGGGAGGGAATGAGACACTTGCCTAGTGGACGGGGTGGGGTCACCTGGACATTTTCTACTTCCTGGAGCAAGCACCTGCCTGTAACCAACTACTGTGCTCCCCTCTTTCTTCCCCAGGAGGAGACGCCATCTCTAGAAACAGATCCTCCTCCACTGCCCTGCTGCCAAAGTGATGTGCCACCCTGTCTGAAAAAGCAGCTCCATCCTGGGAATTAGGCACAGCTCGGAAGGGATGAGCACTGCTCCAGAGACTGTGAGCAGAGTCGGGCTGGAAATCCAGGCTTCTACATATGGCCAGGCAAAGACTTCCACCCTCACTAGATCTGTGTAATATATGAAAGCCTGTGGCTGTGACATCCAAACACACTTCTGTTCATTAAGGCTAAATCATTAACACAAAGTTTTTATTTAAACATGGGCATTGGCAATACATCAAGAACTTGCTCTGTGGTTTTTCTGGCTGTATGATATATAGATATATACCCCTTCCCACCACCCCGGGTCCATCCCCTTAACAAGAAAAACCCATTCAAAGATTTTTTTTTTTTTTAGGAACAAGCGAGTATGTGTTCCAACCTGTACGCAAAAGCACATATATTTATTCTACAGCAGACTCATTCATTATTGAGCATCTACTTTGTGCATGGCACGGGGCCAAGACTGAGGCTGGAAACAGGCACAGAAAGCCCCCCGGCGTGTTAGGGGGGAGGGAGGCTCACAGCGCCCATCGTTGATGCACTATGGGCAGCGCACTAATAGGGCTCAGTACAAAGCGTTTGTACATCTAAGAAGAGGGGATGATTAATGCTGCCTCGGGGTTTGGCAAGAGCTTCCAGAAGGCCTGTGCATTTGCTTCCTTCACAGTGGGTTCCCAGGTAGGACTCCCCCAGCAATCCAGAAGCTTCCCTGCTGAGATGCCAGAGATCTCATTTGCGCACACCCATCTGCCTTCTCTTCATGCCCAATAAAAAGCCAGGAGACATCCCTATTAAAGATGGTGATTTTTATTTTGAAGCTTCCAATGTGGCTGGGGCCCTTGGAAGCATTTAAACATCTCCAGCTCTGAGCTTCTACCTCTGACCCTAACCCAAATTTCCTCCTGCTTCCTATTCTCTCCTTCCTAAAGAATCTGTGAGCCAGGTCAGGAGAGGACAATGGGGCTGTGGAGGAGAAAAGGTGATGTCTTGCATGTCCACTGATTTAAGGGACAGTGATACAAATAAGTTGGACTCTCCTGCAACCCTCCAAGTATTTGAACCAGTTACCTGACTCCTCTCTCTGTCAGGGAAGTCTCCAGGGACATGGATCTCAGCTCTCATGCCATCTCGCCAGCCCTCTTCTGGAAGAACTGTGGTTTTTATGAATGGGCCTCAGCATGCATGAATCAGGGTGGAGTGTGTGGCATGCCTTGGGCCTGAGTGCCTTCTCTCCCCTAGCTTGCCTCTGGCCCACCTGGCCCACTGGAGCTGGTGCGAGCCCCACCTCCAAGTGCTCCACTCTGCCCGAGACTGAGTCAGGCCTCCGCATCCTGTGTTGACATAACTGATATTTAAAAAAATCTAGAAACAGGAGATTTCATTTGCTCGTGGTTAATTCCACCTTGTTGGTTTGGGCCCATTGTTCTGCCTGTTGATTGTTCCACGGACTGACGATGCTGATTATGTCACCCAGTGCAGCGGGTGCCCCTCCCTCCCAGCCTGCATCACGTGTGAATTGGATAGTCTGTCTTGTCCCTCTTGACCCAAATCATCAATAAATATGTCAAACTGGCCAGGGCCAAGGATGACGCCCTGTGGCACAAGAGACCTACAGGAAGGGCTCAGTTAATATTGGTCATGTGACAAAGTGAGCAACTGAATGAAGAAACAGACAAATGTGACCTCTCTCTAGGTCCATCCTGATCCTTCATCAATGCTCTGGGTCCGATTGTTATTGTTCAACCAGCTACAAATCTACCTGTCTGCACTCCAGGGCAATTTACAGCTTTTCATCTTTTCTTACAGACACCATCAGGACTGGCTTAAGTCGTGCTGAAATTAAGACACCCTGTGTCTAAGATACTCAGACATGGTAAGCTTTGGAAAAGCAGAAAAGGAGATGAGTTTGGCCTGATGGGTCCATGAACTGCTGCCGGCCCTGCCGAGCACCTCTTTGTTTTCTCTGAGCTCCAAAACCATCTGCTTCATGCCCTCTTTTGAAATGTTGGAGGAAGTGGCCTAACACTTATTGCTTTAGAATATTTTTTAAGCTACCTTTTTCTTCTTTGTGAAAACATCTGCCTGACTTCACATTTTTGGCACCTCTCATGCCCACCATGGTTTCTCAGTAGTGCACGCAATTCTTCCAAAATCGCATTTATAATCTGCCACTGCTCCCCTAAGAATGACTTTCTAGTTACCTTTGTTTGTCCTGCTCTCAGTTTTTATCCCTGGCTTTGGCCCTCTGTGATAAAAACGCAGCCCGGTGGCCAGGAGGAGCCAGTCAAGCCTGCTAAGACGGTACTCATGTGTGTTCACGCCTACTACAGAAAAATTAAAATTATGCCCACTGATGAAGGTAGTGTGCAGCGTCACTGTCACACCTTAAGGATGCTCAATATGTGGGAGCAAGGTGGGGGACAGGCGTGGCAATGCAAATGTAAGCAAATGTGCATGGATATACATGTAAAAAGCTCAACATCTGTTGAGTTCCTGCTATAATAATAATAGATAATTGTTTATGTCACTTACCATGCCCAGGTAGTACTGCTTCACATACTTAAATTTGTTTAATACTCACTACAGTCCTACGAGGTGGGAACTAGCACGATCCCCACTTTACAGCAAACAGAAGCACATGCTGCGGCTGGCAGAGCCATAACTGGAGCCCGGGCAGCCTGGCCCCGGAGCTCGGGCACTCCACTGCTATGGCCCTGTCTCAGGCACGTTTATATCAGCAAGACCTGTCCCACATTTCCACGTCACCTCTTCCAACCCACCAGCACACACCACACATTCTTTACATCTGGACACTCCTCACTATCCCTGACCATGCCGTGCACTGTCATGCCCCTGTGACTCTGTGCATGCTATTGGCTCTGCCTGGAATATCCTTCCTCCTCTTGCCCACTCAGAAAAGTCCTAATTCATCCTTCAAAACCCAGTTCAATGTCATCTTTTCTGTGAAGCATCTCCTAATTCTATGCCAAGTAGAATGCTTTGTTCCCTCCCTTCTGGTCCTACAAGAAGCTGTTTGAACAACACTCTATCATAACCACCAAGATCAGGCTTTGTCCATAGTGAAAGATTCTGGAACAGGGATCTGATGAAGATCAGTCAGCTGATGAAAAATAGCAAGAATAAAGTTTGCAGGGGTTTTCACTTATTCACTTATTCAATAAATATTTAATGCTCTGTATACCAGGTACTGTTCTAGATCCTGGGGATAGAGCAGTGAAAAAAACACAAAATTCCCTGCTCTCATGAGACAGACAGTAACAGAACAAGTAAGTAGAGCATGCAGCGTGTTAGGATGTGCAAGTGCTCTGGGAAGGAAGGGGTAGAAAGCACGGGCGGAGCACAGGGACATTTTGCCATTGGACGCTGAACTGAGACTTTCTCAGTTCCCACTAGAAGGTGCCAACCAGAATGGCATGGAGGGTGTTCCTTTAACTACCCACTGAACTTATCCGGGTGTCAGAGAAAATGCAGGGGCCCTCAGCTGTCTAACTCCCCCTTTAGTGGTGGTGACAGTGAACCAAGATCATCCTGTCAAACTGAGGAGGTAGATGCAGATGAGAAAGACCATCTGAGGGCACAGCTCGAGCTGACACATGTCCTCAGTGGTCATATGCACACTAACTGAGTGACGTCTAAGCACACCTTACATGGGTTATCTCATCTAAGTCTATAAGGTGGTGCTATTATTCTCCCCCTTTTACAGATGAGAAAACTGAGGCTTGAAGAGGTTAAGCATCCTGACCAAGGACCCATGGAGTTAAAATGATGGGGCTGGGACTCAAACCCAGGTCTGTCTGCTTCAGTGCCCCTTAGACTGCCCGCCCCCCCCCAGCCTCAGAACTCACTGGTCTATAGCTGCTCAGACAAGAGTCCTGCTCCCAGCCTCAGAACAGGCCAAGAGCAGAGACCAAGTGCAGCACAGGGGAGCAGAGGAGGCTCCAACAAGGGGACCCTGGTCAGTCCTGCGATGAGGGCTGGGCTCCTGGACTAGGCATTCGGTGCTACAGCCAGAATGAGAGGGCTTCCTCCTGGGCTCCCACCACACCTCACCTGCCTCCCCAGACCAGCCCAGCGCTGCGGCCACAACACCCCCGGCACCCCCTGTGCTGTAAGAGTGTCTGTTCCTCCCTTCCCTCTTAGCACAACCATATTTATCCACGTCTGGGTTCAGCCACTGACTGGACTGGCCAGCCCCTGGCCTCTAACTCCCGTCAAACCTGGCACCTCTGAGGCCACACAGCTGCTGATTATTGTTTTTTATTATTTTTTTATTTTATTTTATTTTATTTTATTTTTTGTCCTTTTGGAGACCAGCCGCACCACGCTCAGCCAGTGAGCGCTGTGAGCGCACCGGTCATCCCTATATAGGATCCGAACCCGCGGCGGGAGCGCTGCTGAGCTCCCAGCGCTGCACTCTCCCAAGTGTGCCACAGGCTCGGCCCCTGATTATTGTTTTAACTTTCCCCAGAGCAGAACTGACTCCATTATGGGTACCTCCGCCCCAGTCGCTCCCTAAATCTCCACTCCTCTGTGCGCTCCCACCCAGGGGGGTCTCACCTCTTCCTCCCGGCTGGTTTTGGGCTCCAGTCCCTGGCCAGGTCCTCTCCCTCCAAACGGAGGCTTCACTCCCCTCCCTAACTAGTCTCAAATCCACAGCCAGTTGCTGCACTACCATGACCCTAAGCCATCCTGTCCCTTGTCCTTTGGTCACCCCTGCTCTACCACCCCTACTGACCAGCTTCTTCCCACCCACACACCAGCTTCTGAAAGCTGTTCAAGCATGTGGTGACTAGACAGTGCCACTCCCGACCCTTCAGAGCTGCTCTGTAATCCTTGGGGTGGAGACGGGGGTCCTGCTCTGCTCCCTCCCCCTTCCTTTCACAGGCTTTTCCAGACTCCTTCTCCAGCCACCCCCACCCCCCACCACCTACCCCTTCACACTCCCCAAGTTACTCTGTCTCTTCTTTCACTGAAGCCATAGAGTGGCCACACCCCCAGTCCCTCCCCAACCCTCCCTGCAAAGATCTGCACGTGACCCAGCCTTCCCTGTCCCTCTGGGCCCAGTGAGCAGAAGCCCCTCCTGTGGCCCAGGTCCTTCCCTGGACCCCTCACCTGTCAGTGCCCCAGGCTCTCACCCAGTGGTGTGCTGGAGCTGCTCAGACCCACTCACAAGAGTAGGTTAAGCACATCTCTTCTCAACTCTACATTTAGTGACCTCACGTTGGTAGCTTAAAAGTGACCATGGTGAGAGTATTTACACAGTGGAAATCAGCAAACTCTTTCACATGCTTCACCTATGAAAGTCCATTGTTAAACACTCATCAGTTCACAGCCAGAAGTAAACTCTCCTATGGTGACCAACCATCTGGGTTTGCCTGGGACTATGCTGGGGTTAGCATTGAGATCCCACATCCCAAGAAGCCCCTAAGTCCCAAGCAAACCAGGACGGCTGGTCCCCCTAACCTTTTCACCTCTGCTGAGTCCTCCCTTGGTCAGTAAGCTGGGCTCAGGTCCCCACAGTGCTGGAGAAGCCCTTCTTCAAACCTCTGTCCCCTGCCCCCCAGGGTTTTTCCTAGCCCTCCTCCCTAGCCAGCTGCAGAGGCCATCTGTCTACACATCCCCTCTGGTCCTGTCCGACGCTCTCATACTACCTCAATCACCTCCCTCCTATGCCCAGGAAGGGCACCAATGACCCCTTAGCTGCCAAGTGTACTAAATATTGTTCTGCCCTCTCCATACTTACCGTACCTTGCTGCAGCCTCTTACACTGGGACTACTCTCCCACTGCTACGGTCCCCTCCCGCCTGGATCTTTGTAACACCTCTCTCCATGGCTGTCCTTCTACCCGTGGTCACTTCTGGTCGCTTTCATGGACTCAGGCCCTCAGTGTGCGTGGCCTGCAGAGCCCCATCATCAGCCCTCCTGTCATATATATATGTATATATATATATTTTGATAGCTGGCTGGTAGGGGGATCCAAACCCTTGACCTTGGTGTTATAACACCACGCTCCAACCAACTTAGCTAACCAGCCAGCCCCCTCCTGTCATATTAAACGTTCTTTCATGGGGCGGGGGTTCGTCCAAGACCTTGAACCCCCTATTTGCCCTCGTTCCAAAATCTGCATCCCCAGTCCTTGCCTCTCTCCTGGGCTCTGGGTGCGCATATTCAACTCCACATGGATGTCCGCAGTCACTTCGAATTCAACCCGTCTAAAACAGAGCTGAATCCATCACCTTCTACTGAAATCCAGACTCTGCCCCCGTCTCCCAGATCTTGATGACTGACACTCACTTGCCCCAGAGGAAGACTCTGAGGATGATCTAAACACCTGCCTTCCACCCAGCACCTGTCCCCAACATCCACTCAGCCCTAGGTGTCCTGGAGATTCTCCCCACTCATGCTGTGGGGTCCACACTCTCCTCTGCACAGGGCTCAGCCCCACCTGCCCTCCTCCCTGGATCCCCACAACAAGTTCCTTCCATCCTCCAAACTGCAGCCAGAGTGAATTTTTTTGAAAACAAATCTGATCAAACTATTTCTGTTTAAATTTTTTTTCTGTTTAAAATTTTTAGTGCACATAAACTTTTTAATGTGCATTTAAGGCCCTCCATAACCTCGCTGTGCAGGGACACCCCAAGGTCAAAGACCCAACCCTGGTGTAACATCCTTGGGCCAGATAACAACTGAGGAGCAACAGAGTGCTGAGGGAGCTGGCAGCCCTAAATCATATGCCCAGGTCACATCTCTGAGATGGAGGGGTCTGAGCTCAGCTAATAAAGAGAATGCTAATAGTAGCCGCATGAAAATAGGTAATACAAGGAAAGCCCACAGAACACTGCCTGACGCTTAGTGCATGTGCTGTGTACTCTCATCACTATAAACACCATTAGCCCCTAGCCAATTCTTTGCCACCTCTAGCCCCAGGGGTCCCTCACCCCAGCTGTGACACATGCTCCATCCTCTGCCCAGGATGCTCTGGCCCTTTCCTTTGCCAGGCTAACTCCTCCTTGTCCTTTGAAATGTAGCCCAAGCTGTAGCTCAGGTATTATTCCTCCTCCAGGAAGACTTTCCTGCCACCCACGTCTGATTTTAATGTCCTCTCCTGTGTCCCCATGGTCCCCTGTGTTGGCCTCCACCTTGGCACACTACGCTGCATTGTATTATCTGTTGACTTCTCTGCCTCCAGTATAAAACGTTGAACTCAGGAATCTCTCCTCTTGGTGCTAAACATAGGGCCTGCTGGAGAGCTGGTGCCCCAAACATATCTATTGAATAAGTGAGTGAATGAATGAATGAATGAATGAACACAAAAACAAATAATACAAGGAGGGAAACCAAGGCTCATCCCCTAAGTCTCCAGGCCACTGTCCTTTCCACTTCCTTCCAAAGAAGAGCTCGAAGCATTTAATTCCCCAAAAGAAAGGCATCAGGCCGACTCTGTCTGTGTCCTGGGTCTCCAGATCCTTCAGAAAACTCTGGCTGAAGAATGAGTCATAGGAATCCACTTGGGAGGGACGGTGGCTGCAGGGAGGCCAAGGCCACAAGAAAACAAAAGATGCTAATTCTGAAGCCAGCGAGACGAAACCCGGGTTCGGGGAGTGCAGGGAAGGAGTCCACATTAGAGGAAGAAAAACGAGGGCAGAGCAAGCAAACTGTTTAAGCAGTCAGCTCCGGCTCAGAAGGGGAAGGACGGATTAAATCAAACCTCTGACACGCAATCAATGGACATTCAATTAACAGTTACGATATTACTAATTTACACAGAATGTCTAAACAATACCTGTTCTCCCTCTGAGAAGACCTTGATTCAACACTTCCGAGATGTTGGGACATTCCCTGCTAACACTGCGGGGCCACACGGCCACTGTGCCTGCACCCAGCTCAGACCCTATGGCACGGGGGTGGCCAGGCCACAGGAGGTTGGGGTGGGGGCGGGCCCGGGTGGATGCAGAGAGCTTAGCCTGGGGCTGTGGAAGGATGTCCACAGCAGCGAGGCCAGGTCACTTCAGGGGCTGGTGGGGAGCAACCAAGGACTCAGAGGCCCATGTCAGGATCATGCAGTTGCCCTGGCATCAGTAGCCCAGGAGTCCAAGGGGCCACAGACGCTCTGGGTCAGCCTTTGCATGTCTTGCTTCCTGCAGCCAATGGCAAGTGGAAGGTAACACACCTGTCAGGTTGAACTGACATCCTTCTTCATGTCAGAGCATCCAGAGAGAGGGGTTGAGGGACGATGACCATTTCAGAGGAAAGGGGAGAGGAAGGGATAGCACCAGCTCCACAGGGACACCCCAAGGTCACTGACCCAACCCTTGGTGTGACATCCTGGGGCCAGCAGGGTGAGGAAGGAGGCAGACAAAGCTCAGTTCTAAAGGTGACCTCGGGCAGGCCCCTCACTATCCTGGGCCTGTTTCCTGCTTTAGTAAAATGGGACGAGACTGGCTCCCACCTCCAGGTTGGTGTGAGCACCGGAGACATGAGTATAGCGCGCCCGGTCTGCGGCTCTGGAGGCTCCTCCATGTCTAAGCGCTGACTCGAGCAGTGCTGCAGAGCAGGTGCCGGGGCGGGGCAGGGCAGGGGAGGGCAGGAGGAGGAAAATGTCATTCCTCCTGCCATGAACAAACATACACTAACCAGGTGCCACAGCTCTGAGTTCCGATCTTGACCTTTCTGGTCCTGATGGATGGATTCTGAAAGATGTTACATACAAAAGTCCCAAATCCCCCTACAATTTCACACCCTCCAGCTTTAAGAAAAGCAATCTCTAGAGATAAGCACGAGAGCAGTCTCCAAGCATCTATCATACTCCTCTGTTTAGACAGCCCTATTTTTCTCCTCTTGATCCTATGGAATGAGCCAGGCAGGACTCCACATCTCCATTTTATAGATGAAGAAACTAAGTCACAGTCACAAAGAGGTTAAATGACTTGCTCAAAGTCACACAGCAGCAGGTCTCCTCTTTCTTCAACTGATCTTTTTTCTAGCAGTCTACTATAGGGAAGACGGGTCTAACCATCACTATCTTGTTCCAAGTCCCTTCGACACCCCAGGGCCATCTCTCTCTGTCCTCCTATGTCACGGAGACTATGGCGTGCCCCTTGGTTTTCAACAGAACCTCTTAGGTCTGTGAACTTCATTCTCAGCCCTGTGTGGCATAACCCAGCCTGCCTTGGAACCCAAGTCATCAGAAGATGGAGGCATTCACTGGATCACAGGTATGGGACTTTGCAGAAAATGGCTTCCCAAATTAAAGGTTTTAAGCACAGATGCCTGAAAGAGATATTAGGGAGCTATGTACCCAGCCAACAGCCACCTCCTCAGCCTGAAGAGGCCTCCACCATTGGCAAATGTGCTTTCTGACAGATTTTACCATGTGGATTAACAACTTCCCCAACTGGACCAGAATGGAGAGCTGCCCCAGGACTAAGTCCCCCCATCCTCCACCCCTGCAAGGAACCCGTGTTCTAGAGTCCACAATAGCTTAGTCCCCCTGTCACTCTTCTCCATGAAATATCGTTCCCCTGGATCCTCTCCCCACAGGCCATCGACCGATTCATTTGTTCACCATTATTTTTAAAATTCAAATTTTATTAGCAATGGAGCATGAGTAATAAATACTAATACACTATTTGCACTTGAATTAGCCTTGCATGTCCTGGGACCACAGGGCTATTTGTCAAAGGCAGACTTCCCAGCCTACTCACACTTTATGGTCGGGACGCAAGCACTTCCAAGGTCAGTACTCTCAAGCGCTAAGCAAGGAAAGGTGGTGGGGGCGGGGCGGGGGCGCTCTGATGACTCACATTTGGGGCACCCTGATTCCTAAACAGGCTGCTGAGCTGCCCGGAAGGAAGGGCAGGTGGAGCTGTAACACTAGACCAAGGAGAACTGGATTCCAGCTCTGCTGCTTACCAGCTATGTATAACCACTCTGAGAGAGCCCACGTAGGCAGTGGGGATGGTGGCTGTGGTGGGGAGGGCAGGCTTCTTCCTACCAGGAGTCAAAGGATACACTGAAATCACCTCCACCTTGTTCCATGGAAGGACAAATGGTGGGCAGCATCTTCCCTGGCTCCCCCACCACTCCCAGCAGGGAACTTACCTGTGTGACTATCCAGGCACATTTGTGGGACACTGTTATACTGCACCTGTGTGAAGATGTTGGGAACCCGGTGTCACGTGAAATAGATGTGGTCACTGGTGCCCAGGCTGGGCTCAAGATTCCTGCCTCTCGTAGCTATTTGGGGCTGAGACTCAGTTGGAGGGAGTCACAGCCAAGGGCAATCCTTCCGGTGCAGATAGGCACAGCAGCTTGGCTTGCTCCTCTCTTTGGTGCTCAATGGCCTGACTTCTTTCATCAAACATTCAGCAAGATCTTCCCGTGGGCCAGGCTCGTGAGAGAGTGTGTGGCTCAGGAGTGGATGTGGCACCCCGATTCCTGGCCTCCCAGAGCTCAGTGCCCAGTGTGGGAGGCTGAGCAGCCAGCAGGCAGTTACAGTGCAGTGTGGGAGTGCTCTCCAAAGGGAAGGAAGGAAGGAGGGCAGGGGGCTGTGGAGGCACAAGGAGAGGCCTCACGCAGACTGAGGAGGCAGCAAGAAAGGGCTTCCTGCAAGAGGAATGGATGAGCAGTAATGAAGCAACAGAAGGAGAAGAGATGGCAGGAGGGGTTCCAAGCAGGGTGAACAGCGTGTGCAAAGGTCCAGAGGCAGAGAGCCAAGGCTACACTGGGGAACTGGAGTCACTGCTGCAGATGGGCACAATAGATGGGATCCCCAAGAGAAGCTCAGAGGGAGGGTCCCCATAGTCCCTGCCCTCAGCCAACCTCCAGTCAAATAGAGGTGACAGGATCAACACATTAAAGACAGATTTAAGACACCACTTAAATAAACAATCATAAGCAACAAGTACTCATTAACGCATTTAGTCTATTCACAGACTGCATGTCCCTGCTGAGGGCCAGGATGTAAGTAAGCATTGAGAGCCGAAGGGGTTAATCAGGGCAGGCCTCGCAGAGGAGGTGAGGCCGCAGGCTCAGCTGGTAAAAAAGCACCTTCCCCCAGCATCTGAGTGGGTCAACAGGCCCTCTTTTCCCCACCTGATTGGAAATCTTGGACAACAATAAGGCTTAATCTGCTTTGCCAGCTGCATATAAACGGGAATACAATACCATCTCTCTTTCACTAGACAAGGCCACACGTCAGGGGGGGCTTAGTGTGAGTTAGGCTGATTCGCTCAGCCAAATAATAAAGGAAACAAAGCACCTGACTTCCCATCTTCCTCTCGGCCCCCAGAGTGGAGGATGCAATCCTGTGCTCCTGGCCGAAGAGTAAGGTCTCTATGAAGATGCAAATCCCCAGCACAGGCTCTGGGGAGACAGCGACGGAACTGGCACAGGGTAGCAGCGAGAACATTCCCTCCTCCCCTCCACTGCTGGGGTAAATATTGCCACTCTCCCCGTCTCACCTGGCAGGGATCTGCGCTGGGGGGTTTTAACTGAGCGCAACCTCATTTGCCCTGTAGCCTCCACCCAGACCCCCTTCAACCCCAGGACCCTGGGACACCCCTGGGAGACTATGCCCCCAGGGCAGCATGTCTTGCTGCTCTCCAGACAAATGCCTTCCTTCCCAGCTCCTGCTTCCTACTTACTCCCATTGTGGAAACATCTCCAGATTGGGGGCAGCATGGGAACTGAGGCTGTTCTGCACATTCCATGAAAGCCACAAGGTCTGGCAGGACCCTGGCACAGTCAGTCACAAAGATGACACAGACGCAGGAGCCAAACCCCCTTTTAGCCAAGGAAGGGGTCAGAGTGACACCACAGGAGTTTGCGCCCTTCAGACTCCACGTCACTGGACTGAGAGTGTGGGATAGGGGTCAGCCCTGGCCCAAACCCCACCTCTGCCACCGGCTGGCTATGTGACTTTGGGCAACTTATGTAACCTCTCTGAGCCTGTTTCCCCACTTGTAAAATGTGGGCTGAAGGATTAAATGAGAAAATGCTTGTGAAGTGGTCAGTGCACTCCCTAAAATGTTCAACACATATCAGCTACTGTTTTTATTAGCATCATTCCAGGTGTTCTCTTGGACACTTTGTCAAGTAGCGGTACTTTAGCCATTAAAACCTGGCCATTATCAGCACTCAAAAAAAAAAAAAAAAACCTTTTAAATTGAGGTATAATATACTTAACAGAAAAGTTCACATAAGTGTACAGCTCAGTGATCACTACACAGAGCACTGCTTCTCTAGTATTCTAGAGACCTCCCCCTCAGCCCTCTTCCAAAAGCAAAGCAGCTACTGTCTTGACTTCTACTACCATAGATTACTTTGCCTGTTCTAGAACTTTATATAAACAAAGTCATACAGTATGTACTGAAAGCACCTTATGACTTAAGAAGACCTTTCCCAGATGTGATTTATTTGCTCTTCCTCAAGCCCCGTGAGATCAGGTTTTTATTACTCCATTTTATTGCTAAGCAAACAGAGACTTTAGATAATGTTAACTGACTTATCCAGTAGTAAGTAAAGAGGCGGGGACTCCAACCCCAGCTGTCCAAGCCCCTCTCCTGTCCCCTACCTCCCACACCAGGCTACTTCCCACACATCAAAGCCTCCCCTCTGTCCTGTTAAGCCCAAGTCCTACTTCCTCCAGGAAGCTTCCTTGGATTTCCCAGGGGAGAGCCATCAGCTTGTCCCGCTCTGCCCTGGTCCCACCTAGACACTGGGACTTTCCCTGTGGCTGACCTTGGTGTGGAGCTGATGCGCGTGTACTTACTATCTGCCGCAGGCATGGGCAACAGCCCTGCCACCTCTCCTCCATGTGCCTCTCAGAGTCACACTCCCGGAGGACAGAGCCTGCTTCTGCGGCTCATTCCGTGCCCTGCCCAGCTTGAATGGGGCTGGTTAGATGCTGGGGCAGGGTTGCGGGAACAGCATTAGGCCTGGGCCAGGCAGGCGGCAGTGGTACAGGGCACACGCTCTCCTGGTTGGTAAGAGGCTCCTTGTGAGTCAGTCTAATGAAAGGCTCGAGACCAAATGAAATAGAGGCCAGGGGACCCCATTTCAAATCCTGGTTCTGCAAGTCATGTGACCTTGAGCAAGTTACTTCTCCTCTCTGAGCCTCAGTTTTCTCATTTGTAAAATGAGATGACTGGACTAAATCTGATGTGACAGACTCATTGCACTCTGTGCCCATGTCAGACATCACAAGTTGACCCACACCCCTTCCCAGGCAGCCTGCACTTGGCCCCAGGCTTCTTTCAATCCAGCACTGCAGGCACCACCGCCGATCAGCCAGAATGGGTAAAGGAGGAGAAACCTACCTAACAGCCCTGGCTTGAGCCAGCGCCACGGGCCAAGGTCCCTGATGGGGTCCAGGGTCGGAGGGGATGACAGGTGGGGTAGGACCTGGGCTCATCCCCCGACCTTGGGTGCCTCTCTGTCATTCCCATCCCACACACAGAGAGCCTTTGCCTGGGTCTCTCTGCCCCACAGTGCCCACTCCCCACCCTGCCCACTGCCCTCTCATGTAACTAACTCTGCTCTAGGGTAAATGAATCCAGATGCACACAGTCCCCAGCTTACACCTCCCTCCCCAAAAAGGAGCTGAGGGAAAGAGAAAGCCCAGTAGCCACCCGCCCAGCAGGGAAATGCACTCTCCGCTGACGTTCCACTGCTCAGATGGGCCCACTGCCATGTTTCCTGCCAATTCACGCCCTACCTGGCAGATCCCACATTCCAGCCTGTTTACTCTGGACTCTGGCAGGACTCTTACTTTTCAAAGGAGAGTTGGATGGTGCTATTTCATCTCCAATAAACTAGTGAGCTTTCTCTAACTAGTTGCCCACTCTGTGCTTTTAGATTTATGTTATCTGAATTTTGGGCCCTCTGATGGGTGTTAGCAGCATCATCCAGCCTCAAGCAACAGCGGTCCCCCAGTCCTCAGCCCCCAGCCCCCAGGCCCGCAGGCCCAATCTAGCATTTGACAGATTTGGCAGATATCTGTGCACACATTTCCTAAGAGCCCAACCTTGGGGTTAGCCCACCTGTACCCATTCTGTGGCTGTGCCTAGCACACAAGAGGCACCCTGGAAACATATGTCTATCAACGGACATGTGGCAACACCCAGCACAGCCCTGTGGCCAAGGAGCAGGCATTATCTCCCCAGGAGGCAAGTCCTAGTCTTGGACTTTTCTCTGAGCTCCCAGGCCATCATCTTCCTGGCCAAGGGGCTGCAGTTTGGTCAAGAATCTTGGAAACACAGGTAGGATGAGACTGAATGCTGGCTCTATTTCTTGCTCATTAGGTATCTTCCCATCCCGGGGGCTGGAATAGGGTTCCAAGGAGGGATGTAGAACAAGGACCCATGGAGAGTAGACTTGGCTCAGAAAAGGTAAAACCTTCTTGTATTTTTAGAAGTCACTTGCATTTACTGAGCACCTCCTGCATGCCAGGCAGTGTGCTGGGTGCTGTCACGTGTTCTCTCACTTACAGCTGCCCAACAAGGGGCTGACCTGCCTCTTGAGTGGTCAGGCATGACCCAGGCTGCCTGATTTATATACTGGCTCTACCACTTACTAGTGTGTCACCTTGGGCAGGCTATGAAATCTCTGTGGATCTGTTTCCTCATGTGAAAAATGAGACAACAATAGTATCTACTTCATAGGGATAAAGAGGAGGAAGAGAAGAGAAAGGAGAAGAGCCAAGGCTGGATAACCTTCCATAGGAGATTCTGTCTGCAGAAGCATTGTGTCGAATATCGAATGCAATGATCTCAAGTTCCTTCCAGGAATGAGATTCTATGATTCATTTAACTTCCCTGGGTTTCAGTTCTCCCAGCAATATAATAGGCATTGCCATTCCTGGACAAATGCTGCTTTATTCTGTGTAATAGTCTAGACCTTGGGAAGAGCAGGTGTGCTCAAGGACCACCACCTCCACCATCGTGCAGGCCCAGGGTGGTCTTCAGAAGGCACTGGCAGTGGGTGGAGCCCCGGGCCTAGGGCAGGAGTCCTGGATCCTGATCCAACTTCCCAATCAAATAACTGGTTTTCAGCAAGTCAATGAAATTCTGAGAGTTTGGGAAAACAATTCCTACCAGCCCTCTCTGTTCTCAGGCCTGCAGCCCTGTGGATCTTTCAGGGAGGGAGAAGAAATTGCCAAGGACATAACAAGGCTTTGAGCATGTGCCCACCAGTCGGGAAGTGGCACTGCAGCCTCAGCACAAGGGGGCTGGGCTGGTGGAGGCTGCAGGGAGATCCTGACCTTCCCTCAGGAAATGACTCCATAAGGGTCTCCCAGCTCTCTCTAAGCCCACTCTAGTCTTCTCTAATTCTGAAAACCCCTCTGCTACCTCCAAAAACAGAGAGGCCCCAATTCCCATCCTATCACCAACCTCACTAGGGATGTCATTCTGTTGTGATCTTATGAACTGAACTGGGCTAGAGGAGATGCTATCAAGAGCTATAATAACCATAACTGTAACAGCAATGTCATCATCAGATTTCTTCCAAAGAGATTCCCTGTCATGCTGCTGAGGGTCCAAGACCCCAGTCAGACCCCCTCCTGCTAACCCCTGGCTGATAACCCAGGACAGCCGTTCCAGCCAGGTGGGCCCTTGAAGGAGGCTATGAGTAGACAAATGGGCCCTGGCTGCTCTTGCCAGGGCAGAGCTGCCATTAACCACTTGGAGTCTAGTCTCAGCTGAGCTCCAGTCACTGTGCAAACTTGGCAGCTCATGAGAGGGTCTCATCAATGCTTCACATCACCGCCTTTTTCCTACCTCCACCCCAAGCCCTTCCCTGGATGGCCTCCATGCTGGAAAAGACTGGCACATGATTCAGAAACGATTGCAGTTGGGGTGGGCCTTTAATCAATTCCCCAATATTGCCAGTGACCCTCTCACTCAGGGGTCAAAGAAAGCAGGCCAAGGAAAGACAAACAGCAGAATGCATGGAGAACTCACCGCCCACTCCCCATGCCCACCGGTGGCCTAAGAGATGAGGAACAGAAGTAGTGAGGTAGCCAGAGGGAGAATCTTGGAAATTAGAGAAGATTAGTGCATATTTCACATTTCATGCATGTGTGCACGTGTGTGCGTGCACGCACACACACAGGAATTATCACCAGAGTTTGAAATAAGACTGTCGGGGTACAAATTCCAACTCTGCTTCTTACTAGCTATGGAACTTTGGGCTAATTAATCATCTACTCTGAATCTCAGCCTCTTCATCTGTAAAATGGGTATAATAATAGTTCCTTACGGTTATTATCTTAATCCACTTGGGCTGCTACAACAAAACACCATAGACTGGGTGGTTTACAAACAACAGACATTTATTTCTCACAGTTCTGGAGGCTGGGAAGTCCACGATCAAGGCATCGGAAGCTTTGGTGTCTGCTGAGGGCTTTCTGGCTCATAGCAGTGTCCCCACTGTGTTCTCAGATGGTGGAAGGAGCGAGGAATCTTTGTGGGTTCTCTTTTATAAGGGCACTAATCTCATTCACCTCCCAAAGGCTCCCCCTCCTAATACCAACATCTTGGGAGTTAGGACTTCAATATACGAATTTGTGGGGGACACCAACATTCAGTCCCTAGCAGTATTAAGAGGATTAACTAAGATAATATATGGAAAGCACTTTGATCATGCTTGGTACATAATAAGCATTTAATAAATATTAGCTACTATTATTGCCATTGGTGTTGTTGAATTCACACCTACTATGTATCAGTTAGGGACAAATAAACAAGGCCCTATCCCTGCCCCCAAGGAGCTCGTAGTCTTGAGCCTTAAACAATCAAAATCATCTGCCTGCTAAATTCTAGTCTGATTTCGTTTGGACGCCGCAATTGGACAAGATTTGTCTCTTTTCCAGCCCTCTCACTCCTGCATGGAAGGTCACGAGACCCAGGAGAAGAAATGCAGGCCACGGAGCCTGGAACCCCAGCTCTGCCCCTCCCCTCTATACAATGTGGACAAGTGACTTAAGTTCCCCGAGCCTCAAGGCCCTCCTCTGTCTGGGGCTTAGTCTAAACCACTCTAGATGGATTTAAAAAAGAAAAAAAAGCCTCTGCTGCCTTCCAGAAGGGAGATGCCCCCTTCTCCATCCTCTCACCAACCTTGCTGGGTACATTACTCTATGGAGTCTTATGAACTGGACTGGGCTTGAAGAGACACTATAAAGATGAAGACATAATAATACCTGTGACAATAACAACTTCTGCCACTGACTGAGCACTCTCCACACCTGCTGAGATGTGCAGAGGTCACGGTGTGCTTGTTAAGTTCCGGGATCTGCATTCTGTGCATATCTGATCCAGAAGTGGCTGACCACTGCACCACACAGCCTCTGGGGAGCATGGCAGTGCCCACCCAGGTCTCCTGACAGGGAGAGAGAAGCAGGGCACTGCCCTCCATGCCACGCCCAAAACACACTCCGGCCAGGCCAGGTGGGAGAACAGGAGAGCAGGACCAGCCAGCCCCAGCTTCCCCACCCCACATGCGCCTCCGTCTCCTGCGCTCTTTTAAACTTTTCTTCTTTATTAAGTGTGCCTTGCAACCAGCCAGCCTCTCACTTACACATCTTAACCTCCTCTATGCTATTGATTTCTCATTCTATTAAATCCTCCTCTTTAACTCTGGCCCTTAAATTCCAAGCCTAAACACGTGTTTACTCCACAGCCACCTCCCTAGGCCACCGCTATGACTCCCCTATCCTGGGGGGTCGGCCCCTCCCTGCTTCCTCCTGCGAAGCTGTGGTGGGGCCTCTGTGAGGTAGACTTTATTGTGTGCCCCTGTTTATAGAGAGGAAACTGAAGCAGCAGTAAGTAGCCTAGGTTTCCCAGTTCCAAGCCAGTTCTCTTCCACTGGTGCACAGCATACCCCCTCCCCAAGATGCCCATGTGACTCTGTGCACACCCCAGCTTCCGATTCAGCCTCTCCATGGCCAGAATGCCCTGCAGCTCCCTGAACAGACTGTTGTCACTTCTTGGTTTTCCACTGCTCCCTGACTCACAGGTGGGGAGGCAGAGCCTGCTCACAGGTGGGAAGGCGGGGGCTCGCTGCAGTCCAAGGGACTACCCAAGGCCTCCCTGTGGTAAAGACGGGCCAGCCTCAAACTCAGTACTGAGTGAGGAAGGGAGGCCTGCCAGCCTTGGGACCCACCCTCCTTCCTACCTGCCAGCTACACAAGCTGGCACTGAGTGGTTGGACATAAAAAGAAGAGGAGCAGTGACAGACATCAGGAAGTGAGGTCTGACCCATGAGCCTTCAGACACCCTATTCCCAGAAGCCTAAGGCCTTCCTCTCTCCTCTCCACCCCCATAGCCTGTGAGTTTATCTCTGTAGCAAACATTTGTTAAATATGAGAGAAGACCCTTAACTAAGACAAATGTTTACTTAACACCTGCTCTGGGCCAGCACTAGGGAGCAGAGCAGACTGGCCCCTGCTCTCCTGGATGGAAGCTCCACTCTCGGTCCCCCGCAGGTGACAGACACAGAAGGAAGAGCTTCGAGGTCAGTAAGCACTGCACACAGGGGCTGCGGTGCCATGCAGGGCAGGCAGGGGGGCTCGCGGAGGTTAGGTGGTGAGATCGAGGCATCAGACTCCCTGGAGCCAGCCCCTCGCAGCACAGGCCCGGGGCCCGCACTCTTGCACAAGACAGCTCGGCTGCCATCCAGGAACTCCACGCCATGCGGGCCACCCCGGAGGCCCTGTCTCCTCCGTGGTGGCACATCTAGGAACGCACATCAGCTTCCACCCTCCCCTTTTCTGAAAGCAGCACCACCTTTCTGGTCTCCCGGGCCAGAATCTCCAAGTTATCTCTGACACTTCCTGCTCCTTCATCTGCTGTATCCAATCTGCCAGCACGGTCTGCTGTGCCTTGGAAATGTCATTCAACTGTATCTTCCCCTTTTGCCGCCACCCCTCCGAGCCCTCCACCACTCTTTCAGCACAGCATCCCTCTGCCGAGAATCTTCAGCGACTCCCCCAAGTCTGTGGCAGCGACCTGAGCCTTTCCTCTTTGGCAGTCAAGGTCCTTGAATCCTGTCCACCTTGACACTCTGCTACTCCTCAGCCTTCTGCGGCAGACAGGACTCTTCCCCCACTTGCTCTGCCCACTCACCCCATGCTCAGAGCCCCCTCTCTCCCTCGCTCTGCCTGTGTGGCCCCTGCTCCTCCTCCTCCCTGTGAAGTCCTCCTCCTCCATCCCTGAGCCCCTGTGCTGGCTCCAGCCGGGTCTGAACCGCTTCACTAGTGGCCGGTGCCCATCAACTCACGTGTCATGCTCCACCCAGATCACAGACTGAGGAAGAAGAGTTCTGCCTCACCTTGAGGGACTCGATAACTACGCAGTCCCTGCTGGGCTGTACATAAGTGATTCACACATTCAGTTGTTTAAAGAAAACCTGGAATGAGCCACTTTATAAAGTTCCCCGCTCCCACTTTTTAAAACACATTATGCCCAAGTATGGGGGAAGAAGAGGGGGTCCTGGAACACTCAATGGTCTGTGATGTGGGACAGAATGTGTGACACTGCAGGGCTCCCAGGACCCCCTTCCTCATCTGTAAAAACAGATGTGCTCACAACTAACTCACAGGGTAGCTGGGGCGATTGAGCAAAACAAGCCGAGTACACAGTCAATACAATGTTAGATTGATTCCTTCCTTTCTTCCCGTAATTTACCTAGCCTGGTACTGTGGTATAAGATTTTTTTTTCATATTGGATTTGCTAAATGTAAGGCATATCCTATTTTATGTAACAAAATGTTATAATCAAGTAAGAACTATTTATGTCCCTACTATGAACAGGGACAATTTACGGGGTGTTGAAGGAGAGTGCCTGCTCCGTTGGGCTCTGAGGATGTGAAAAGGCATCCGGTGAAGTCTTGCTCCTTGAGGGATTTGCCATCTGGGCAGGCAGACAAACAGGGATGGATAATTATCAATGCCAGGCAGGAGCTGGGAGCTAAACCAGCCACAAAGAGCAAGAGTAGGAGGGGGCCACCCAGGGGATGCACCCTGGTACCCAGGTGGGCTGCCCTTCACATCTGACAGATGACATCCCACCCTCTCATGTTCCATGTGCCAACCCTCTGAAGCAGGGGCGATGATCCCATTTTACAGGGGAGGAAAGTGAGGCTCAGAGAGAGTAAGCGATTTGTCTGAAGTTACACAGGGAGTGATGCAAGGAGAGGAGCCCACGTCTGCCTGACTCTTAGCAGCTGGAGCTGCCACCCTTCCACAAAGGTGGAGCAAGATGTGGATGGGCAGAAAAGAGTACAGAAAAGGACCCGGGCCAGCACACAGTGCCTGTGCCGAGGGCCAGGTGGAGGGTCCTGCCAGATACCTCCATGTGACACAAAGCTGGGGCCAGCGTACAGAGGACCTTCACCTCCAAGCAAAGACATCTGCGCTGTGTCCAGTAGCCCAAGGGCTGCTGAAGGCTACCGAGACAGGGTCACCTGTGAGAAGCACATCCTTTGCAGGAAGACAGGTGCAGCAGCATGGTGCCCAGAAGCAGAGGCTAAAAGTCCAGTGAGGATGCTGTCGTTCCCATAACAAAGGGATGAGCAGCTCAAGGCCCATGTGAGGACAATGGCAGTGAGACAGCAAAGGTCAGACTGGACACTAGAAGCGCTCAAAAGAACTGAAGTGACAAGGTGCCAGAGAAGGAGGAGGGGAGGCTGAAAAAGATGGAGCCAAGGAGGCCTCCAGGGTGTGCAGGCCGCATGCCTGGAGGAACCCAGAGCTGATCTGGGAGGGAGTGGCCAGCTGCGTCTGAGGGGACAGCCAACCCGGGGACTGGGGAGAATGCAGAACAAAGAATGAATCTGCCAGGCCGGGGGCAGGTAGGGAGCCAAAACGGTCAGCCCCAAGTGGAGGAAGACAGTGTGGAGTACACAGGGGGGTGCACCGAAGCATGGGATGGGCAGAGGGTGGGCTCTCTGACGACTGAGCAGCTGAGGCCTTGAAAAGCAACAAGAAGTTGCATGAGAGCATGAGACTGGGAGTCCAGAGGCCCCAGATGTATCTGTGGAACCTTGGACAAGTCATTTAACCTCTCTGAGCCTCAGTTTCTGTGGGTCAATAATACCTCCCCAGAGGGCTGTCTGTAGTACAGAGCAAATGCTTGCAGAGCTGTAGTGGAGATCAAATGAAGTAATGTTTCTGAGAAGCATCCGAAACACTGCAGAACTCAACACACACAGAAGGGATTAGTACTATGCAGAAGTAAGAGATGCCTTCTTCCCACACACGCACGCGGCCGCCCCGCCTCACCAGCCACATTCCCACAGCCTTCCTGCTTGCTGCTCCTCTTGCTTTCTGAGCAGCTTCTTCCCTCACCCTGTCCTTCCTTTCTTCCATCTCTGGGGGTCTGCAACCCACCTCCAGGCAGCTGAGATCCCTCTCCAGGACCCTCTGCCTCCTAGCAGCTGGGACCTTCTCCCTAGAGCCTCTACTTCTCTCCCATTACGCAGAAGTTCCCCCTGCATCCTAAGGGAAAACCAAACCAGAAAGCCAGACCACGAAGCAGACCCAGTCTCTCAGAAGAACTTTCAGGGCTGGGGAAAACATCAGCCAATGATCAAGATGCCTAGGGTGGGGGGATGGGCAAAACAGAAAACCAAGATCTCCTCCCAACCTCCCCTCCACTAGAACCTGCCTCTTCCCCATCGGGGGACCAGCCCTGCCTCTGGGTCTCAGGTGACAGGTCCTGAGCTGGTGAGACAGACAGGAGGCTGGTGGGCAAGCCTGGGCCACCAGAAATGAACAAAATACAGAAATTAAACAACCCCAGACACTGTAATGTGTGCATATTAGATTAACTCTCCAAAGGGTCGTGACCTTGAGGAACACATCCAGCCAGTTAGGAAAATAATAAACCTGATTAATGATGAAGTGTGAGCTGCAGCTTCGGCAAAGAAAGCCGGCCCAATGTTGCCCAGTGGGATTCCAGGGGCTGACCTCCCCAGGCCCCTCACCCTCCACCACGCGAGCACAGACACTCAGGGAGTAAGGCAGGACTGGATTGCTCTCTCAGATGCTCACCTCCAACCCAGGCAGCCTCTGTCCCAGGGGACACCACGCCACCTGTTTCTGGGTGCTCCTGGAAGTGTCACTACCACCCAGGTGACCCACAGGGGTGTAAGTGAAGGTAGCCCTCTTTGTTCCCAGCAGGGCTTGGTCCTCTTGGCCAGATCTCAGACCTCTTGGTCTGGTCTTGACAGATGCCCAGTGTCCGGCCAAGGGGCCCAACCGAGCCCAGACCTCCCCTCCTCTTTCCAGACAACCCAGGCCCTTGGGAGACATGCCCAGGAGAGCCACTGGAGGGAGGCAGGGAGGTGGCACCGCGTGGCATCACAGACAACAGCACCAGGAAGAAGATGGCAGCATCAAGTACAGATGCCAAGAGCTGTGCAGCCCAAGGTCCAGCCTGGAGCAGCTCAGCCCGCATTGCCCCACCACTGCCAGGCAGCCTGGCCAGAGGTGCCCTGGCCCAGCGCCCTCCAGGCCGCCTCCCCCTCCCCAAGGCCCTGGGCCAACTCTCCCGGGCTCCAACTCCTCCTCACTTTCCTCCACTCAAGGGAGCCAGGGAAATAGACACAGGTGCTCTCGGAGCCTTGAACCCCGTCCCAGCTGTGGCAAGCAGGCCCCCCGCCCTGGCCGGTCCGAGCCGCTCACAGCGCTGCCAGTCTCACCACCGGAGAGAATCTCAACCAGCTCCCCTCCCCCTCCACCAGCCCCCTCCCCCCTCACGCGCCCAATGCAGGTCTCTGGAGTTTCTCCCTCACTTCCCACTCGGGTGAACTAGGGTGGGATGGGTGGGAGCCCCGTTAGTCCCGGAAAAGAGGGTCATTTCTGATAGGACCTGGTTCCTCCAAAGCAAGCCGGCGTGTGCGGTGGGGGGTGTGGTGGTGGCCGGAGTCCAGTGCAGGGGCAGGGGGCAGTCGAGGCAGATGGCAGTGAGGGAAGGGGGAGGGGGTTTCGTGTGATGCAGGGCTGAGCCGGGATGGGGGACTGGAGTCGGGAACGGCGGCGCTGGGAGCAGCGGAGGGTGACGAGGTGTCGGGGAGAAGCGCCAGCGTTGGGAAGGGGCCGTCATCGCCGCAGGGGGCAGAGGCAGGGCTGGGAGTTGCACGGGGACGGGGTGAGGACTGGGGAGACAGACGGGGATGGAGACTAGAGGAACTACGGAAGCAGAGCGGTGGGGACTCGGGGGCGGATCGGGAGACGCAGGGACCGGAGTGCGGGGCACGGGGCTGCTGACGGCGGGAGAGGGCAGGCGGGCGCCGGGGCGGGGGCCGGGGCCGGGCTGCGGGGCAGCGGCCCCCATCAGAAGTCGGGGGCACGGGCGCGGGAGTGGGCTCACGGGGCTGGGACGCGGGGGAC
>NW_007726691.1:369384-374782 GCF_000696425.1 Galeopterus variegatus | reverse complement strand
GCGGCGACAGGCAGGGTGGGGGCCGGTCCCAGCGGCCAGGGACAAACTTGCCGCCGCTCGGGGGCTGGGGGCAGCCGAGCGGGAGGCGCCCGGAAGGGGACAGGGGCACGCACGGCCCAGCGCGCGGCGGACGCAGGTGCGGGCGCTGTGGTGTGACGATTTCAGGTGGGGGACCCGGGCGCAGCCCGCATCCCCCACCGCCCTGCGCAAAAGGGCAGCCCACCACGGCCCCGAGCAGTTATTAGCCCGGCCGGCTTCGGCGGGCAAAGGGCGCCTCCTGGTGGCGTTTGGGGACCAGCTCGAGGGACTAGCGTGCCTTGCTACTAAAGACTGCGGCCTCAGTGGTGCCGAAGATGTACAGGGAGCGGGGAGTTTGATAGTTAGAGACATTGTTCCAGGAGGCTGAAGAGCAACAGTATTTCCAAGGCATTGTTTTATCCATACAAACATCTTGGGAGGAACTGTCATCTCGTTATGGATGAGGACCCTGAGGCTAGGTGAAGGGATCAGCCGAAGAGCACGTGGGTAACAGGTGGCAGGACCAAGAGGGCAATCAGGCTTTCTGGCATGCAGTTCAGTGCTCATTTTCTTTCCTACACCACAGCTGCCCTCAGGAGGAGGCTGGAGAATGGGGAGTCCTGAGGGACTTGAAGGAGGCCCGAGGGACACGTGACCTCCTCAAAGCTATTTGCTCCTCCTTTGCAACTCACAGGGTCTCTGTGTTGGGCAGATTACCGAAGTGATGACGCCAGCCTGCCTATCTTCAACAGCCTGTGTCTCCATGCCCAACCATCAGCACACCCACAATGTCATCAAATTCTCTGTGAAGGGTTTGTCCTGATACTTGGTCGGATCTTGGGCACGAAAGGGTAATGTCTGGGCTTGACAATATTCGTTGACATCACGTGCCCCAGGGAGGGCCAGCCTGGGCAAGGGCTGAGCTTCCGGCTTTCAGGAGGAATGTGGGCCACAGAGTCCTGTCTTCCTCTCTCCTACCTCCACACACTAGGCTTGATGAAGGCTCCTGAGGGAAGGTGATGCCGTATTGAAACAGGGATCCATTTCTGCAGCCAAAATGTGTGCCAAGAGTACACGACTTACACAAGCGTGATTTCCACTAACCTTCCCATTAATTTTGCAGGGTGACACTAACCCCATTTTATAGATGAGGAAACCTGTTAAAGATCAGTCACATCCTGGGGTGAATGTGCTACAGAGAACCAATTTCTAATTCCAGCTCTATCCCCTCACTCTGGAACTCATTCCCCTCATTTGCAGGTGGCAGAGTAGCAGCATGAGCCTAGCAGAAAGTACACTGGGCTGGAAGGGTGAGGAGCATCCCTGCGATCTGGGCAGGTGGCTACTTCCTTCCGCTTCAGTTTCCACGACTCTAAAAAGGAGGGTAGCAGATGAGACAATCTCTAAAGTTACTTCAAACTCTGAAATGCCAAGCATGGATCCCTGGCCCCTCTTACTGGAGGATATAAGCTCAGTGAAACCATAGAGGCTTAAGTGATTGAGAAGAAAAATATGAGGGCACTTCAAAAATTTCTTGGAAAAATAGAATTAAAAGAAAATACAAACATTTCGTGAACTTTTTGAATTACCCTCACACTATGTAAGTGAAATGCTTCATTTTACTCTTTTGCCTGTTGACCGGGGGTGGGGGGTGGGGGGCTTCTGGTGGGTCAGAGGGATTGATGGTGGCTCTGGAGGTAGCCTTAGCTGTGGCCTAGCAAGGACCCCAGGTTCCTCCCTTCCTACAAGGATGATTCTGACTTTCTTTTCCTTTCTGAAGGCCTCTGCTCCTAGAAACAGGGAGCCCCTACAAGTCAGTGGACAACAATGCCTGAAAAGCCTGCCTTCGGCTCCACCCTGGTTGTCCCCCACCCACTCTCCCGTGTCTTCCCTCCGTCGCTACCTGCTGAGTTCTACTGAGATACTCCCAACGTGCTTTCCCTTTCTTTATTCCTGAATATCAGTGCCACTTGTCGATCAAAATTCAATTCCAGGCAAGCTAACTTCCCAAGGTCAGTTCTAGGGGCGGCAAGGTCAGTTCAGATCATTTATGAATTCCACGGTAGGGGGATGTCAGCAGGCAATGAGCCTGGCCCTGCTGATCTCCTGAGGCTGCTGCCTTGAATGAAAGAGCAGAAGGGTTGGGAAATAGGGCTCCCTCCTCTAGAACCTCACGTCTGAAGCGTCCCTTGTAGCCAGCTGCCAGGCTGTGCTAGATGGACAGGGTTCAGTGTGCTTGGGTGTCACCATTAAGTCTGGTGCATGCAAGCTCTTTAGTTGCTGGAGCCCAAAGGAAGTAGTTTGTTCTCCTGGATTTATTTTTAGTTACTTCCTTCTTTGTATTTGCCTCCAGATATATCCACAAAGAAGAATACTTGATCTTAAACTTATCTACAATGTTTTTTCCAAAAGTCCCTTTGAAGGTTTGTCACAAGTTCATAATGATCCTGCTGCATAAATGGAGCCAAATGAGGCACACAGTGATTAGGTGACTTGTCCTCACATTGCTTAATGGCATATGCCATCATCATGTCACCATGTTTTAGAAATTATTGCAACAGGCTTCTAACTGCTCTCCTTGCCTTTTTACTGGCTCTCTCTCCAGTACATCCACAAGTGGCTGCCAGAGTGACCTGCCTAAAACAAGCTTCACCACTTCCCACCCAAGTTTAAAACCCTTTCATGACCCCATATGACCTACAAAGTAAAACTCCTTAGCCCAGCATACAAAGTCCCTGCTTACTTCTCCTGGTTCACCTATTTTCCATCTCTGTCGAACTCATACTCTATCAATACCAAACTGCTATGAGTTCTCTGGTCATCCTATTTTATACTCCTGTTCCTTTAACTAGTGAATTGTGCCTGGAATCCACCCCTCCCCACACACACCCTCCCTCTGCTCCCCCTGCATCACACACACACATAGTTCATATTTTACCTTTCAAAATGTTGTTTGGGAATTCTCTCCTACTAGAATTTTCTCATACCTCACTAGTCCCTTCCCAATAGAATTAATTACTCCCTTCTCTGGACCTCTCTTGCAATTAGAGTTTATGATCACTTACTTGTTTCATATATGCTCTCATTAATAGACTGTGAACTTCTTCTCCTGGATTTATATTTAGTTTCTCCCTTCCTTGTATTTGCCTCAGGAATATCCATGAAGCAGAAGATGGGATCTTAAACTTACCTATCATTTCTTTTCCAAAGGTCCCTTTGGAGGTTCGTTACATGTTCATAATGAGAGTGTAGACTAAAAGAATCTCTATTAACAGCACAATACCTGGCATAGTAAGTGCTTAGCAAGTGTGTTGAATTAATAAACCAATATAGACCAAGGGTTAATGAGGACCACAATTCTGGCAAGTCAAATTTGCTCCTGTTGCTGGTCCAGATGAGTCAGATGATATTACCTAACTGGCAGATATGAGACGATGGGTCTCCACTAAGCTTGAAGTCTTTACAAGCCTAAGTGGAAGTCAGGAACATGAGGGTGGAGGAAGCCTGCTTGTATAGCCATATTTCCATACAGTACTAAAATTCACCAATCCTACCAGAGTACTTAACTCAAACTCCATATGAAAACAAAACAAACTCTTGTGTCCTTCTCATCACCTGTTTGGGGGGATAAATGGTTCATTCCTAAAGGATAATGTCTAACAGAACCAGTTTGGAAGTAGAATTGAAGACAGAAGGATAAATGTCCTTTGATTTTTTTACTCATGCCTTAAAGAATGCAATAGGCAGTGGTTTTGCCCAATGACATTATGGACAAGTGTCAGCAAAGAGCACATATATACACATGTGGTTTAGACATCACATAGTCCCCAAGCCTCACAGCAGCACATTGCTCAATCTGGCTGGCTGCAAAGATTACATCTAATGTTTAAAAGCCCCACCCCACTTGACAATTATATTATAACGCAGCTTCCTTCCCCCAACATCTCTTATCTCTATTTTATTAGTCTAGGCATGAAGAATACTGCCCACTTTGAAATTAAAATGAAAATTTGGGTTATCTTTGATCAGAATACACCCTGCCTCTCATCCTGCAGCCCTGCTCTCACCCCTAATGTGAGAACCTAATTCATTCCCACCACGTGTGTTTCCATTTACTAATCTGCCGAGGACATAAGCTGCCATGGCAATTAGTTCTTGTTCAAGAAGTCTTTGGTGCCTATTATGTGCCAGGCATCAGAGACAAAATAGAAAACAAGACAAATCCAGGTCTTGTCCTCTTGGAATTCACAGTCAAGTAAAAGATATTGTAGAGGTAGGGCATTCTCCTTCTAACAGTTTTGGTCCATTATGACTTCAGGTATTTTCTGTATGGCACTTTGCAAACGATCAACTCAATTACATGGTCATAGTCTAGGCTGGCAGGCTAGGTGCGGTGGGTGCAGTGACATGTGGTTTACAAAAATTCAAGAGTTGGGGTCCAGAGCCTTTAGCACACACTGGTTTTGGTACGCACCCAGAATCGCCAGTCTGAATCTTCCACAGACGTGCACTGTAACTGGAGATCTATCACTACGGCTGCACCTCTCTGGGAAAAGGGACATTGACATTCATTTGCACAAAGAAAGGCTTATAACCAGTACCACCAGAGTAGGGGTTCCAGGCTCACTTCTAAAAGTAGCATTTACTTGTGATGAGTTTTGTACTTCCGCACTCATCTTTCCTCATGTGATTCTCACCGTTAGTCTAGGTAGGTTCCATTACAACATGTTATAGATATAAACCATTCGGTAAGTAAGTAGCAAGGCTGGGTTAAAACGCTGGGCTTCTGGCTCCAGGAGGGAAGCACACCGCGTCAAAGACACTGGTCAAAGATCGCTGTGAGAAGGGGGAAGTCAAGTTGGGTAAAATATTAAGCAAGGATTAAAGAAGCTGCATTTTTTCCCACCTTTTCACTGTTTTCCTCCTCCATCTCCAATAATGAAAGCAACTGAAGAAACAATACAATTGAATGGGGGGAACAGGCAGGAGGAAGAGGAATAGGGTGGCATTTTCTACCTGGGAGCAAAACATAATCACTTTGATAATGAAAGGTACAGAGAAAATGGTATGGTTTCTCAATGCAACAACTCCGGGATATCAAAAATAAGGTGGCAGTTTTCATATTACCCCACGTGTTTTCGATTTTCAGTTTATCCAGAGAATAGTTTTGTCTGAACAGTGGCATTAAATCTCCCTGTAAATTACTAATGAAATGATGCAGGGATATTAGGAAGCTATTTGAAGGCACAAAATGTGTGTGCATATATATGCATGTGTGTGCATATATGCATATATGTGTGTATATGTGTACTCGTATTTCATATATACATACGAGTATATATTCAACATATATATATATATATATATATATATATATATA
>NW_007726691.1:300237-369047 GCF_000696425.1 Galeopterus variegatus | reverse complement strand
TATATATATATATATATATAAATTTCAACATAGTGCTGGCCAGTTCTCTTTTTCAGCTCGATAGAGCAATAATCCATTGAGCAGTTTCTACCTGCAGGTACAGTATAGAATTAGGCACTATAAGGGGACAGAAAGAAAAATTGGACATGGTTTCTACTTTCAAAAAGCTTATAGTCCAGTGCATTTAATTCTCCCTCCTAAAGAAAAAGCTTTAAATTTTATCTCACAGCAATTTTTAGGAGCTTGGGCTCTCTCAGGAAGAATAAGACAGCATGGTTTCTATTCACCCAGGAAAGATTTCTTACTCATCCTAGCTAAATGAGGAACAGGTTACATTCAAAAAGGCTGTGCCTGAGTTTGAAATACTAGAAGAGATGCTTTACTAGCTAGCTGCAATTACAGCAAAAGTTTCACATGGGGTACTGTAGAGTTTAACAGAGCCATTTCCATTCTTGTTCTTCCCGATTCCAGACAAAAATCTTAATTTTAAAAGAAATCAGCCATCTTAATTTGGAAGACTAATGGAAGATATGGTAGCTCTCTCACATATTTAAGATCTTTTCTGTGTTGCTCCACAACCAGGACCAGTGGATAGAAGTTACAGAGAGGCCACTTTTAGCTCGAATAAGAAAGGATTTGTGAGTTGCCTCAGAAGGTAATGAGCTCCCCAGCACAAGAAGCATACAAGCAGATGGATGGCCATCTGCCAAGACTGCTGGAGAGGGTACTCCAGCAGTGGATTAGGAGGCTGGATGAGGTACCTTCTATCTCAAAATTCTTGGATTCTCAGTCTGTCTCCATGGCCCAAGGCTAAAAGGAAATTTGAATCTTTGGAGAATTATAACACTTCTTGTTGAAAGTAACTACTTGCCTTATGTATTTGAGCCTTTTTATTTAGATGCATGGGCACTTTTCTTTAACTACAGTGGAGATACTTAATACTAGAAAATGCAATAATTACTTAAGTGCTCTATTGACAAAAGTAATATTATTGACATACTCAAGTGTTACTAGGTAAATATCACTAATGGCCTTGTTTTTTTTAAAAAAGAATATATTTACATAAGAGTAAAACAGTTCCAAAATAAGACCAACCTGAATAGATGAACATCATGCTTGTTTTAAAAATGACTCCTTATAACACACAAACACACACATACACATTCAGGAATAAAAACAGTAAGGAGGGTAAAAATGAAAACGTATTTCAATGTGTCTGCTGCTTTTACACCTCAGAGTCAGACTGCACCTCCTGGTAGAGGAAGCATGGTTGGTTTTCTTCAAGCATTAAGCACTTGGATAAAGCTCAGCGCACACAATACCTTGTTCATCCAAATATAAATTGACCCCGAGCTGCCCCCCCCATCTGATGAGGTATACCACTTTTCAAGTGCAAATTAATTAGGCCCACTGTTGTTGAGGTGATATGGTTGACTTAAAAACTCAGGGGAGAAAGAGGAATAGAGAAACTAAATTTAAAAATAAAAGCAAAAAAACGCTGGCTGGTTAACTCAGTTGGTTAGAACACAGCGTAATAACACCTTCAAGGTCAAGGGTTCAGATCCCAGTACTGGCCAGCTGCCAAAAAAAAAAAAAGCAAGAGGTAGATCCAGGCAAAAATACCTATATATTTAATAACCAAAACAGAAAGTAAGTCTCTCTCCCAATTTCTAAAGACAAGATGTTTATTTTTCAGTAGTGACATAAGGATCTGCTTTACGGTATAGCTGGGAAGAAGGGGGAGGATGAGGATGGAAAAAGTTTATTAAGTTACTCCTGGGGCTGTTTTCAACCTTCAGGTGAATTTAGTGAACCATAATCACTCAGTGGCCCCTAGGTGCCGGCACTGTCCTGCTGCTGGGGATGTGCAACTGAGCAGGCACAGCTTCTGCCCCCAGGAGCTCGCTCTCTCCCAGAGGCACTGACAAGCAGCATTGCCGTGTGCACTTCTGTAGTGGTCGACCCCACTGATTCCAGTCCTCGCTCAGTACTGCTGCCCTCCACCTTATTCGTGCAACACAAACCTGAATGCTCGAATAAGTATACCTTATTCTTATATAAAAATAGAAAATCTTATATAAAAATGTATACAAATGGAATAGTAAGTGTTCTCAGGGTAAATACTTTTCAGTTGTCATTATGTAAGTGCATAGTCCATCTCACGACCACACTTAATAACAACATCTGCACAGCACTTCACAGTTTACAAAGTGCTTTCACAGCCACCATCAGATTTGTTCATCTAACTCTCTGAGTTGAATAATCGTCATTTCAAAGATAGAAAAGTAACTTATTTAGTAGTGAGTTATGAGTCTTGAAGTTGTATTTTCTGAATTTAAATCAGAAATTCCCCTTCCACTACAGTTACATTTTAATAACCCCACTGCCATCCTGATATAATATATACAGAACCCGAGGTACAAAGTCTTTCACTGAACCAAGCTGTGCCACTTAAGTGAGCTAAAATCCAAACTGTTGCCCCTAAAGCTTCCAGGCTCTTTTCTTGTAACTGAGCCAAGTCACCAGTTTTGCCTTGGGCCTAATGAAAAGATCAAAACATTCTTTATAGAATGAAAAACACAGGTGAGGACAAAATAGCTGGAAAATTCAACCTATCACCTGAAATAAGAGTAAAAATTAATGTAAAAAATCAACCTTACTTTTTTAAAGCAAGTTCAAGTGTATCTTATTTCTCTCTCTCTTACTTTTGTGCCTTGTTTCAGATGTCTCCCGCAGGGCTAGGGCCGAATGTTTATTAATTTAATAGAAAATATTTGGAAAACATCCCTCAGGATGACATACACTGTCCACTATACTTTTAGTTGCTACAGCTGAAACTAAGCATTCTAGACTCTGAATGAATCCAGACAGAACCATGCTATTTGTGTTTAACAGAGCACATGGTTGACATTTAATAAATGGTAGATAATAAAAATAGAAGTAGTACTTCAAAGTAACAATATCTGAAGAACCTCATTAAGCACAAAGTAAGGTAAACAAGCTATCAGCACACATCTGGATTTGCGTATAAATGCACCTTCCCTCTAGCTATTACAAAAGACCTGGGCTAGTCGGTATACCACCCAACACGGAGGGGCCAGACAGCTTGTTTCACCCAACACCATGGGGAAAGAAAGAGAAAAGAGACTCTTGTTCAGCTCTTTTCCCTAATTATACCTTGGATCTTAATACAGAAAATACAGCATACATGATAAATAATTTAGAAGTAAATGAAAAGCAACAGAGTCGGGGTTTAATCCTATTATCAGCAATGGGTCAAAGGAAATGGACAGATGGAAGCACTAAATTATCAACAAATTATTGGCATGAAATGGAGAGGGTAGAAACCAGAGGAGATGAGTCAAGAAATTAAACTTCGTTTCCATGTTAATCCAAAGCTGTTTTTTGGGGGGCCGGAGGAAGAGGAAAGCAATGATAACTACAGCAGAGAAACTGCTCGTTAATATCCTAGCAAAACAGTAACCTCAGAATAGAAAATATGATGTCTCCAGAGAACAGAGAGAAATCCAGATTTACTCTCCCATCCTTGGAGCTCAGTTTAATACAGTATATTCCACAGAGCTGAATAAATACCAACAGGGAAGTTAATACATTGAGTAGGAGAAATACTTCACACTACCGACATCTGGAAACAAACAAACCAGTTAAAAAAGCAGGCAGGGAGATGTAGGTTGTTTTATTCCTCTGAAAGTAACACTGGCGATTTGTGGTTCCAGCTGCCTAGTGAGGAGTAGGAAGCAGAGGGAATTAGGTGGGAGGGATGCTTCTTTGGTGCAAGGCTATCGAAGGCCGCTACTACTGGGTTTATTACAGTGTTTTATGAAGCAATACAAGAGATTACCCAAACAATTCAGCTAACACCAGGACTGCACTAGACACGTAATATAACAAATGGCTTGTAAAAGGTTCCCAAATCTTCTAGATGATTGAACTTAATAAATTGTCCCGTCTAGGCTTTTGGTGCCACATCATTTCGTAATATTTGTCTAATCTTAGCCACACAAGGATAAGAAGTCTGAGGTTAGGACAAGAATCTATGACAACACCTTGTTAGTTTCGCACACTTTACAAACTATCTTTCTGTTTATATCTTTCAGTTACCAAAGGGGGATATTAGGAAGGTTTAGATCAGGTGCCTTAGGCTAAATAAAACCACTCACAACTTTCTTAATATCATTGGATCTTTGGTGGTAGGGGAAAAACACTGAGACTAAACATGAAGTTCCCCTGGCATCTTTCTGCCCATCATGCTGCTGTCGAGATCCAAAAGCACTTCAAATCTCTTGCCACACTGTACATGTCTCTTGAAGGGAAGAACAAAATTGCTGGTAAATTGACCTAATATAAAAGCATCAGTAGACGCTATCAAGGTTCTTAAAAAACCATCCATTTTCACAGCTCATTCCAACTATGTCATCGCCCTACATTCTTTGACTTGATACAACAGACTTTTTGGATTATTGGGCAATCATAAACCAGAGTGGGGTAACTGAGCTCTTACTGAGTATTTTGCATGGTGAAGGGCAGGCAAAGAGTAATAGAAAGTGAACTGTTATCATTTATCAAGTGTTTACTGTATGCCAGGCACTACATACTTCGCACGCATTGTTTCATTTTCATCAGCACAACCCTAAGATGTAGGTACTATTATTACCTCCATGCAGATGATGAAAGTGAGGCTGAATGAAGTTAACCATTTTACCCAATGTCACAAAAGGGGCAAAGCCAGGACTGTCTGATGTACAAAAACCATGCTCTTTATCCACTATGCCACACATACACCAACTACTAGAGGTCTCAAAAATTTGGAATAGGTTGTTGTGCAAGAGTTAGTAAGTTCTCCATGATAGCAGATGTTTACCCATCTCCAGTGTAAGCAGAGGATGGATAAAGGCATTAAGTCTCCTGATATGGGGACAGAGTCGGTGATCTCTGGGGTACTTTTTGTTTCTTCCACTTTTTTTTTTAAAGATAAAATTCACATGCCATAAAATTCACCATTTTAAAGTGTACAGCTCAATGGTTTTTAGTATATTCACAAGGTTGTGCAACAATCACCACTAATTCTAGAACAATTTTATCACCCCATCCCCCCAAAATTCCAGAATATTTTCATCACCCCATATGCATTAACATTCTCCACAGCCTCTGGTAACCACTAATCTACTTTCTGTCCCTTGGATTTACCTATGCTAGACATTTCATATAAAGGAATCATACAGTATGTGGCCTTTTGTGACTGACGTCTTCACTTAGCATAAAGTTTTTAAGCTTCATCATGTACATGTATCAGTACTTCATTCCTTTTTTATGGCCAAATAATATTCCATTTTATGGCTACACTACATTTTGTCTCCCCTTCATTAGCTGACAGACATTAAAGTACTTTCAACTCTGAGATTTTATGAACACAGGCTCCTGTCCTTAATCCATCTGGGACAACTAAGATGTGTGACTCTACTCCATGCAGTTCCAGAACTGTATTAGCCGCTTCTTGCTGCATATCTCTAAATTGATAAAACACTGCTAACTACAACTCAACACAGCCAAAATTAAGCTAGTTTTCCCCTTAAAGCCAATCTCTCCTTCATGCTTCCCTACTTCCATTAATGGCAATACAATGTCTTAGGTTAACAAGTGTCTTTTTCTTTAGGCTCCTCCCTCTCCTTTATGTTGCATATTAACGTATGCACCAACATCTGTTAATTCTACCTCAACCACACCATTTTTTGGTCCATTCTATTACTTTACCAAATTTAAGCCTTGTTTGGATATTAAAATAGCCTTCCATTAGTCTCCCTACCTCCTGACTCTTCCTTTTCTATTCTATACTACTAGCATAATTTAGTTGGTGAATTAATCTTTTTAATGTTCAGCTATGATCAAGTCATTCCCAAGATAAATACCTTGAATGAAATGCAAACTTCTCAGGGTTCATACCCCTTAGTCCAGTGTAGACAACTGCAATTTAGTGAGGGAGATAGGGAGACAAGTGATATTCATGGTCTTGTCTTCACTATTTGATTGTAAACACTTTTAAGGGCAGAAACTATTTCCACAGCTGGGTAATAAAGACAAAGCTTTGGTGAAAGACACTAGCTTCAGTTACCTCATCTCTAAAAAAGAAGAAAAACCACTTCTTGGGGTTTTTGTGAAGATTAGAGGTAAGGTATGTAAAGTGTATGGCACATGACACATAGTTCACACTCAGTAAGTTGTAGCTATTACTTCTAATATTCATCTTTGAATCCTCTGCAAAGTAACCCATTACTCTGCACAGAGTGGATACCCAAAAATGCTTGTGTTGCTAAGTGGAGATGTGGGGTCAGGCGGGGTATGAGGAAAAACTACAACTGTAGGAAGAATTAGGCAAACTAGGAATAACAGGAAATGAAAAGGATAAACTTGAGAAAATGAGCAGGACTGCACAAAGAGCATTTCAGACTGAGGCAAAAGCAAAGGTTAAGGCAGGACCTGGAACGCCAAGTGGGGGAGATATGGAAGCTAAGCCTTACTGGAAAAGAGGGTTCATGATGGGCAGTAGAGGGAAATAAAGTTGGACAGAAAACTATGAACATCTCAGAAACTAATCAGAGTTTAGTCTCAATACAATAGTAACCGTAGAGCTACTGTAGGTTCTTGAGAAGGCCAAGTGTTATAATGAAATTAGTGCTTTTGAGAAAACTGAATGGGTAGCCATGTGTGTGACAGACTGGAAAGCAGGAGAAGGCAATTTATGCAGCTGTTTTAGATATGGAGATGGGTGGCAAAATGACTTGGCTACAGTGGGAATAGAGCAAGAGGTAAATTGGAGAGACATTTTGGGAAAAAAAAAAATCACAAGGCCTAGTAACAATACTATAAATAATCCTAATCTTTAGCCTTCTTTCCCTAAGGCCTATGTTTTGTTTTTTCCCTCAAACCACCTTCAAACACTGTGCTCCCTCTTTAAGTCCTTGTTTTCTGAAACAAAGCTCGGAAGAAGTTAACCAATTAATGCATCAACTCTTTAGTCACTGCTGCCCAGCTATTCTGGCCCAAGATAGAAAGATTCCTGCTTAATCTGCCTAAGTATACCCAGCCTTAATTGAAATTCAGCTCAGAACATCTCTGAAGAGAGAGAAAAAAAGTTGAGAATGTAAGTTAATCATAACTCATGTTTAAAGATCCAGAATCTTCCCCACACAATCCTGTTAGAGTGCAGACAAACCCACAGGAAGTGAATGAATTTCAGTTAAATGTCACTGACTGCCTAACCACGTTAGAATTTATCCCAAAGAGGCCAATTTCTAAAAAGTAAAAGACAGTTGAGAATATTTGAGTCTTTTACTTTCAATAGGTTGCAAGGCACAGGAACAGTTTTATCCCACCTCCTTTCATTTGAGCTGTTATTTTGTAAATATTTGATTGCATAAAATCTTCAAGTTCTCTGGGACTTATTTTTGCTAGCTGAAACAGTTTTTCTGATGGCGCACTTGCTTGCTAAATAATCAGTCCAGCTAGATCATGTTCCAGGCACTCAACTTTTGTGAAGTCTCCAAATTTTATAAGCCTTTCAGAGTAGGCCATCACTCAGGACAGGAGCCAGAATGGAGATAAGAACTCACAATCTCTCCTCAGCCAATGCTCAGCAAGTCTCCTCTGAACCAGGAATGTCAGATCATCTTCCACAAAAGCCTCCAAGTTTCTTACAAACTGGCAGTGAGACCAAGACAAAAGAACAGATGAAAATGATGCTTCATCAGACTGTAAGTAATACTGAACTAAAGGAAGCATCAAAAGAAAGACAGATACTCCAAAGAAGAATAGGAGAAAACGAATTTTCCAGGGACAGACCTCAGTGAGTTATATTAAAATTATACTTTTCTTCGGAGCAACACACAGGTTGGGAAAGGAAAGGAGAGAGCTTACCAGAGACTACCAACCACAGACTTAAGACTACCAACCACAGGCGTGGTAATTTCTCATTTGATTCTCACAACTGTTGAGTTACTATTTACCCCAATTTACAGATGAGAAAATGGAAACTGAGAGGGTAATCTGCTCAGTCACACAACAAGTAAGTAGAAGAGTTGGAATTGAATCCAGATCATCTAAGTTCAGGCTCTTTTCACTACACCAACAACAAAGGCCGTGGCACCAAATTTCACGAACAGTCACTGCATTCCTCACTGCCACTCACTTGCAATACAGACACTCTCAGTTTCACTGAAGAATGTCCTGGATGAAGAAGTAAAAATTAAAATTTTATGAAATCTCAACCCTTGAGTATACATCTTTCTAATATTCTTTGTGACAAAATGGGAAGTATGCATTAAGCACCCCTACCGCAAACCAAATGCCAAGGTTGTGGCTGAAAGAAAAGTACTTGTGCAACCGTTTGAGTTGAGAACATAAACTAGTCACTTTTGTTTTCTCTTTTAAATGGAATACCATTTTAATGTGAAAGAATGACTGGTAAACAATGGCTATTCAGACTTGAGTATTTACCAAAAATTTCTCAAAAATGAAAAAAGTGAGCCTGTCTATTCAAGGAAAACAACAGTATTTGTTGCCAGTGGTAAAATTCAAGGCTTCTGGGCCGGCCCGGTGGCGCACTGCTACAGTGCGCCGCTTGGGAGCGCGGCAGCGCTCCCGCCGAGGGTTCAGATCCCACATACAGACCGGTTCCCGCTCACTGGCTGAGCGAGGTGCGGGTGCAACACTGAGGGCTGCGATCCCGTTGCCGGTCCCGGTCCGGTACAGGCGCGACACTGAGGGTTGCGATCTGTTGCCGGACACGAAAAAAGACAAAAAGGAAAAAAAAAAAAATTCAAGGCTTCAAGGAAAAATTCGAATTTGGAGAAATTTGCATCTACCACCACGTGACTTTTCTGATGAGATCACACCTATGAGATTAATAAATGTGATTTTTTGTTATTATATAAAGAAATGTGTTGACATTTGGAAGACCTGCATAACTCAGTAAACCACTATTTTCCAGATGACAGGTACAAGATATTACAAAATCATTCCTGGGTAAAAAATAGTATTCTTCAAACATTTAAAGGGTAACATGGACCAATGGATTTTTTAATTTAATAGAGTACAAAAAGCTCACTGATAATGGTTTCAGATTCCACACTGCAGCTATCTTTTTAAGAAACCACCACTTGTAAGTTTCAGTGTGCTATCAAGGAAGAATAACCATAATTATCCGAAAAGGCTATTAAAATACTTCTCCATTTTAAAAATATGTTGCTATGTGAGGCTGGATCTCTTTTATGTACTTCAATATATCACAACAGATTGCACACAGAAACACATGTGAGAATCCAGCTACCTTCTATTATGCCAGACATTAAAGAGATTTCAACAACTATATGAAAACTCTTTCCCATACATTTATTTTTTTTGTGGAAAATATAGTAATTTTTGAGGCTTTTGGTCAAGATGGCAGAATAGACAGTCCCCAGCGTCACTCTATCCCACAAATCAACCAATTTACAACTGTAAAAAAGCAACAACAGCCAAGGTGGGGCTGCTAGAGCTCAGGGGAAGAAGAGAGCACAAAGGTGGGAGTGCACAAAGGTGGGAGAAGCCATGATGAGAGAGAAAAAACTGCTCTGACCATTTCATGCCGTGGCTGCTTTAAGGTTGGAGCTGCTGAGCGCATGGAGCAAGAGCCAGAAAAAGCTGCAGCTGTGCCCTTCAGATGAAGTTGCTTGGAGGTGGCAGGGGAGAAGAGGGCCTTGGTGGCCCCTAGGCCAGCAAGACTACTAATAGGATTCCTGTGGACCCACACAGGAGTGAGGAGCCACAACAACTGAAAAAAAAGGAGCCACTCAGAGGCCGGTGAGTCACTGCAAGAGACTGGTACATGGCCCATCCCATGGGAAGTGTTTGCAGCATGGGTGGTGGGGAAGATGGGCCCACCAGGAGAACACTGTGGCACAGCCAAGACAGCTGACTGGCACCCCAGTCAACGAAGGACCACTCAGAGGAGACTGTTCAGGAATACAGAATTGCATGGGATGCAGTTTGATGAAAAGACACAAGCCCAGATCAGAGTTTCTACACACAGGTGCACCGGGTCTCTGGAGAGCCAGAAATACCTATGAGGTCAACCATTAAAACCTGAGCTGCACAAAAAGCATTCCCTAGAGAATCAGCAGCAAAGTAGCAACTTAGCTAAACCACAGAGCTCAAACACTAGTCCCCACAGGAATTTCCCCCATTTTAGAACAGAGCAAAAGGACAAAAAATTAATTCCAGCCCAGGCACACCACCAGCACCTCAGGGCCTGCTCAGGAACCTGAGGTATGGAGCCAGGGACTGGATCCCCCTCCCACAACCAGGCACACTTCCAGCACCTTGGGGCCCACCTGGGGACCTGAGGCACAGAGCCAGGAACCAGACCCCCCTGCACACAATGAGGCACACTGCCAGTGCCTTGGGGCCTGCCCTGGGACCTAAGGCATGGATCTGGGGACCGCACTCCCCTCCTACAACCAGGCACACTGACAGTGCCTCGGTCCCTGCCTGAGGTCCTGAGGTATGGAGCCAGACCCCCCCCCAACCAGACACACTACCAGTGCCAAGGAGCATGCCAAAAACATCACCTCCATGTGGGTGGCCCACCACAGCCACCACAATAACTATGGCTGCTGCAAAAGTGGGCAGATGCCACAATCACTGGGCAGATGGTCCTCCAGCCACTGGAGTGCATTGACACAAGGAGAGTCACCAGCAGAGAGCAAAGAAAAGAAGAGGATGTCTCTATCCACAAAGCCCATTCCAGAGTGACAGAAGCAGCATCTGCTCTATGATAATATTGAGGGACCTGAACACACCTCTCAGCATTGGACAGATCATCTAAGCAACATATCAACAGAGCAACCATTACTCTTTCAGATGGAGAGAAGAAATACAGGGTTATCAGAGGTAGGAGGGGGGAGGAGAAGGGGGATTTGGAGAGAACGGACATGAGGCATAAAGAATAAGTATAATTTGTAACAATACATATGCTAGCAATACTGATTTGCTCAACATATGTCAATGTTGAACCCCCAAAATATGTATAATCAATTATGATTAAATAAAAATAAAAAATAAATAAAATAAAGGTAAATACATAGGTTAGATATAAAAAAAGAAAATACAGTAATTTTTCATTAAAAAGTAAGCTATGTTAACAGATAATTGCTTATCATTTTTAAATGAATTAATGTTTTTATTAATTTTCTCATTTCTCATAAATTTTCTTCTAATTTCTGATACAGTAAATATCAATAGATATAATCCACATGAACCTAAGCTTCCCCATAGTCTTGGGCCATTTGTAAGAGTGTAAAAGTGATTCTGAGATCAAAATGATTGAAAACCGCTGTCGTATATCATGCTACTTGCCTTCAATATTTAAAATAATAACAGACAGTAGAAAAGAATTTCTCTGTACAGATACTTCTCCAAAAATTTAAGAAAGATTACCAAGATGTACTCTAATTAGAGGTTTTGATCAGGATGTGTTCAGGTAGCCTCAATCCTGTGGTCACATGTACAAAGTAAGAGACCCCCTAAAATAAGCTTATAAAGAAAGCCTTAAATTATAGGTAGGTACAAAGCACCCTAATCAAATGGGAGGAAAAGGCTAGAAAAGGAGCTCTACCTACCTTAAATAATTTCAAATCAAGGCCCCTACTGATGCTCAGAGAATGATGACCTCTCAGTAGTAATAACAGGTAGCAAAACAACTATATTTTCTGACAACTAAACTTGAGGAAATGTCTTAAATTAGTAACAAGAATTATCCTGGACATTATGGAAAAAATGCAAACTCCTACATCCAGCTATTTATATGTAATGCTTTACTTGTTATAAAACATCAAGAAGACATCAAATTCAATTAAAAAGCAACTTTTGAAGTTGGTATTAAATCTTTGGTGAACCAGTCGTTTAGCTTGAAAAAGGACAGCAAGAAGTAGAAGTAACTGCTCATCTGCAAAAACAGAGTTTTATTTTCTCTATTCCTATTAGAAGATGGCTATCTAGGAGCAAGAGGAAATTATATGGGTATATATTTGTCCTACCAGACATATCTATGTTATGTTTGTAAACAGAGCTAAGAGTACAAACAGGTTAATTTCTGCAAAGTACATTTGAATATTCTCTTTTTTTTTTTGTCTTTTTCCGTGTCCGGCAACGGATCGCAACCCTCAGTGTCGCCCCCGTACCAGACCGGGACCGGCAACGGGATCGCAACCCTCGGTGTTGCCCCCGCGCCTCGCTCAGCCAGTGAGCAGGAACCGGTCTGTATGTGGGATCCGAACCCTTGGCAGGAGCGCCTCCACGCTTCCCAAGCGGCGCACTAGCGCAGTGTGCCACCGGGCCGGCCCTGAATATTCTTAATTTTTAAAAGGTTTAACTAGAAGATCCTACAAAATGTTAAGCATTTTTGTCATGCTTATTAGCTGTCAGCCAAATGTGCCCCTCAACGACTGAAAACTAAAATACCATCCCAAGAATAAGTCAAATTACACCTATATTTCAAAACCAAAATGCAGAAAATTCCAAAAGTCAGTGAGCCTTCTGAGTTGAAATTGTATCCATAAAAGCATAGAAATGTTAGTATGTTAAGATGCCCAGCACTGGGGATAGGAATAATAATGAGACATCATATTTTTCACTTTAGGGTAGCATTAAACCAAAGTTATCTTCGGATAAGCCAAAAAGCCGACCCTTTAATCCCACTGAATTATACACATAAAAATGGTTAAAATGGCAAATTTTGTTATGTCTATTTTACCACAATTCTAAAAAACGAATAATATACTAAAAGTCACTGGACTGCATACTTTAAATGAATTAACTGCAATGATTTGTGAAGTATACCTCAATAAGGCTATTAAAAACAAAAGCAACAAAGCTGCCCCACATGCCAAGGCAATCCCAGCTGCTAGTGTTGCCATGGAGGTTTACATATCACACAGAGATTGACTGTCTAGTCTCGCTAGTAAAGATAACCAGGAAGATGTTTGACAGTCAATACCAGTAAGATTAATTACAGGCTCCTTAACTCTTCAACTTCTCTAAGTCAGATAAGACAAATTAATAAGAATACAAATAAAAAGTCACATACTTGTTTCCTTTAAGCTTATTTAATATTTGAACTCTTATTTTCTATTTTCCCAGACCCCAGAAAACAGAAAGTTTTTAGATGACCAATATTTTGTTCCAGAAACATACAGCCTTATCAGCTAATTCATAAAAGAGCTATTTTACAAAGGTACATTTGGATAATTAGAACAATACAGTCTTTTAGGTATTTCAAAATGTGATCAGTAAAAATACATGATTATTAATAAAGTTTTTTTAAAGATAGTTCCAGATTTTTTTTTAAAAGCAATTTCTGTTAAAGAATACATGATTGTATGGTGAACAAGGAAAATAAAATGTTCTAGTAGGAAGAAGTTTATTAAAAATAACCAACAGTGTGCATATTACAGTTACCATTTTTGCAGTACATCTGCTTAGCAGTTGGCACCTGGAAATGGTGGGGAGGGCTTCCTTCTAGGGGGTACATTTTTTCCCCTTACCAATTCATTATCAAAACCCTCAGTACCAGTGGGGAAGGCATAAGGAATTAGGCAAAAGGAACTCTTTTCTTGAAGAAAAAACAATCTTGCAGATCACTCTGAAAAGGGGTGGAAACATCAGAAAAAAACATGATTTACAAAACAAAACTTTTAATACCAACAGGGGAAAAAAACTAGCCAGCACGGAGTTGATTGTAAGGTCCTGCTAATTTCATATTTTGAAATCCTATGCACACAGTTCTCAATGGTGCCCTCTGTGACATATACAGAAGGAAATACTGACCAAAGCTCTAGTAACTCAAAATAACGTGAAATACCAACTTCAGAGAAGAAAGTTTCCTATTTGAAATATGGAAACCCCATGTAATACACCAAATTTACTAATCAAAGGGGGGGGGGGCGATGCAAGTAAAATTCACAGGAAGCCTAAGTATTTTCTTTAGCTTCTAAAAAGAAGAAAAAATAAAACTTTTCTCCGCTGCTATCATCTCAGTAGCTTCTCTCTCTCCTCCCTCAAAAATAAATAAGCAAAAAGCTTTTTAAAAGGGGATTCATCCTTTCTAACAGTCATTAGAAGTTGTTTCAGGATGGAAAAGACAAAAGTTTATACCTCCCAAGCAATATAATAAATAGTTACAATTTAGGTTCTAAAAGGCAACATAACGCAAAGCAGTCCAAGTTACCTGATTTTAAAACATATGGCTTTTAGGTCAGTAATCATAATTTTAAATTACAGCACTTTGGGGGCTTGCCGATTTGCCTTGGTTAACTCTATTCTCTGAAAAGGAAGGAGACACTCCAAATGTAATTTGCCACTTAGTAACAAAGGAGCCATTAAGCCCACAGGAGAGAACACAGTGTCATAACAGGTCACTTAAACAGCTAAACTGCAGCTTTCTCACTCTGGGAACGTTGCTTTGTCTACACCCTTGTACCTTCAGTATAGTAGTGGATTCCAACTTCTAGTCATGTAACTGAGAAAACTACTTTGATGGTACCATCTCACTCAAAGACAGGATGAAAATCTAATTCCATCATCCTGAAAAGGAGATATAATATGAAAGTACAATGGAAAGGGAGATATAATATGAAAGTACAATGGATATGACTATAATGGCCAAAATGAAATAGAAGGCCTAGGAGGCCAGGCTGGGAGGGAGAAGAGAAGTCATCAGGCTGGTAAGATAAAAACAGCACTCAAAATTTTGGGATCTTTTCAGAATTAGACTTTGCCTTGGGGCTTCATTTGACAATCTAGATATGAATTTATTTGGAAGTACTAGAGCTATGTATGGTCCTAGTATTTTTCCAGTTAGTCCTGTTATAACTCCAAGAAGAGGTTAAACTGCAGGAAAACAAAAGCAAGAAATTACTAGACAAGATATTGGCTGAGAGAACCCAAAACTTTGCTAACCTACAAGCTTCTTAATTGACTTAATTATGTGATGACCCTGAAGTGTCAGAAGTTAAGATGAAAGTTCTACTCATATTATATTTACCATTCTCCTGATTACCTGCCCCCTGATGGTGTTAGTGTCAAGTGGCTACAGGTGTAACTCTTTTAGTTGGGAGTGACTACATTATTTCCAGCAGCACAATATATAACCATTTGGTTTCTACTTGTGTCTCCTAAGAGATACAGAAAGTTTCAAGTTCTAAACTTCACATATATTAACTTCTGCTTCTACAATTTTCAATCCCATTCTGAGTTAAATTATACTTGGCCTAATACTCAAAATATAATTCTAATTTATAGATGAGATCCAAAGAACCTCATCTACAGAAAAAACATAGATCAGTTCTGAAAGGACAGAAACAGGGATCCGGACATAGATAGATGAGCTTGTTAAACTGTCGTGGTGCTCATAAAAGCAGTTGGATATCCTTACCATTTGTGCTGAGAATTCTTTCTTTTTTTTTTTGGTGGACTGCAGGGAAGAATAAAATTACATCCTGACTACCCACAGAGTTCAGAGGGCACTACTAAAAGATGTGAGCAATGGATGAACTCCTTGTTTATTAACAGAATTTACAGATTTGATAAATGATTTCATTTTAGTTGGCAAAAATACTCCAAAACATATATATCTAATGCACAAAGAAAACCACAGAAAGCCAATATAACTGAAGGAGTTCTCAAGTTACAATTCTCAAACATTTATCCTCTTCAGGGTGCTGCCAGTACTACTACTATTCACTCTAGAGCAGGCAGTTACCAACACCTTGCCCGCAGCATCCAGTGTATGTTCTGGCTGCAGTTTTTAAGGTCAGCGATGGCCCAGTGTGGAAGAGCTGCAGCAGTGAAGTCAGAGGAAGTGCTTCTGGAGTTGGTGTGAACAGTTCTGTCTCCTTCCCACATCTTTCTCCACTCCACCACTGGCTCTATTTTTGACTCAAAGAGCCCTTTGGCACCAGCAGTGCAAAAATTAGAGTCAAACCTCCAGGTACTAAAATTTTACTGGCCTTATAATCAGCAGTACCCGTGGCTGACAAAAGCCATGGTTCAACTCAGTAGTGATTCAGTTAGATCACCTTTCCAAACTCTTTACCCACTCCCATCCCACCCTTCCTTAGCAACCCCCACCCCTGCCACCACCTGAAGCATTTCCATTTGTTTGTTTTTACTTCCTGCTTAACCTGCAGGGATAATTTTACACAAGTGCCAAAGTCTAATGTATAATTATAAAAATGAAATGATACCAAGAATAACAAATTTATAGTCAAGAAAATAAAATTTGCTTTCTTCTCCCTCCCAAATCCCAACCCTCAATAAAAGAGACGACAATAAAAGAAAACACACCCATTTTCAAGTGCCTGATATTTAGTACATTGAGGATTCCTGTTAATTGGGGTTGATCCCAGCTACAGAGAAGAGGTGCTTGCCTCAGGGTGGGACAAAGCCCACCTACTCTCTGACCACCTGGGCAGCACATAGCTCAAGTCCTCTGCCCAGAAGAGCCACAGGGATACTATGCGTTTGAGGTGACCCTCAGTAAAGCAGCCTACAGCAGAGGGCATGGAATACAGCTGAGTGAAGGAAAGATGCTCTCCCTTCCCCTTCACACTTCCTCCTCCTCTTCACCTCTCTACCCAACCTCCTAATACCCATCCTGACCTCTTAGCTTCAGGAGCGATTGATCCTTGGTTGCACTAAATACAGAAAGCTAAAACTCCCACTACTCAATTAAAACAAAACAAGGCAAAATAAAAATTAAAATGTGCTTTCAAATACGGAATGAAGTCAAATAAATACATCTGATTTTTCTCTTTTTCTTAAGTCTAAGTACAATTTCATATCCTACACCCAAAGCTCTATACATTTGGTTTTTGTTCTGAATCAAAATGAATTTCCAATAGTGAGAAGAGGAGAGTGAGAGAATGGATATTCCCTCACTGACAGACTAGTGCAGCTGCCACACTGTGAAGAACTAGTCCCGCTCTGGGCACCTTGGGACATGGTTAACCCCAGGTGGTTCACAGGCAGGTCCTCTGTAAAACACTCTGTGTGTCCACACTGGAGCCAGGATATGGTGAGATAATGCCGATGCTCAAAGTCCAACAATCTGCAGTCACCTCCAGGACACGCACCTCTAACTTTTATCTGAGAAGAATAAAGAATTGTGGAAACCAAATTAAGAAGAACAAACGAACACCGCAAAGAACACGCATGAAATCAGTGGTCATGGTTATATCTTTGTTTCTGAATCAGAACAGCCCCATCCCAAAGTATGTGAGCAGATGAGTACAAATTGCTGCAATGAATATAGATTCATCTGCAGTCAAGGGGCAACACTGGTCTCATTGTCAAGAGAAGCACAAAAGCACAGCACGACCTGAAGAGGACCAGTCCTCCATACTAGGGAGTTATCACAGCACCAGCAAATCTCATACTGAATCCATGACTGACCAGGCTTCCCACCACTCTGCGTGCATTCTGCTTTTGAAAAGGTGAGGAAAGAGAGAGAAGAACTGACAACTGCCATTCCTCTCAGAGAAGGAAGAGCAGAGTCAGCAGGTGAAAGCTTCTGCTTGATATATGAGGTTTAGAAACAAGCAGCTTTTTTAAGACAGAAAAGAAATGGAATCTCAGAAGGTTTTCACTTTAAAGAATAATAAATCATTTCATTCAGTGCACTGTTCAGGCAGGATGATTCTAGAGTCTGGAACCCATAATTTTCACATACCTGAGAGCTTGTCTGTGAGGGCTGATCCAGCCAGCCTTTGGCAAAGAATGGTGTAACTTTCCTCCACCTTCTGTAAAACAAAACCCATAGGTTTTTCATTCAAACATCATGAAAAAACCAAAACAAAAAGTTTTGAAAATAGAGAAGAAGGCTTTTATATTACAGTTTTATATATTGCTCCCAAATTTTGACATTAACATCATTAAAAATTTTGTTAGTGGGGAGAAAACAGTAAATTTCATTCCTTTTGCCTATTTCTCCTTTGAATGAATAACTTAAAATTTTCCCACCCAAAAACAAAGTACAGGGAGTAACTGGTAAATGTGATTATCCCACTCCGGGAGTCACCCTGAAAATGTTCCCACATCATGTGGCATGAATTTTATGAGAGCTGACCTGCCCACAATGGCCTTTTAGATACCTCATCAGACATAGAATAACACTATATATAATCATACGAAGAGAGGAAAATCGTATCATATGAAGTTAAAAGAAAAATAAAGGGAGACCAGTTTTTAGCTAAAAGGCTAGGAAGACCTTTAAATCTGTCTCTAAACACCTGCCAACTAAATGAAAAAAACTGGGGGGTTCTAGCAGCTGTGTCTACTGATGGCAACCTTTAAGATAGTGTCCTTTTCTCAAAAATTGCCACAGAAGTCAGTTCTGAAATAGTGACATCTTCAATTACCAATTTATAAAAATCCCATTCATGCCCAGGTTTTTAGATTACATGATCCTCGGAAGCCAATTTCTATCTGTCATAGCATCTGGGAAACTACCAACATCACCTAATGAGGAACAGATAATTAATAGGTTATAACGAGTTACAGTATTTCCCAGCCTAGATCCATAACTATACAAACACTATCCATTCTAGCTTATTCATATCATCTGATGGAGGCCAGCAAACTACTCCAAGCATTTTTTTGATTCTGAAACTTAAAAACCCATAGAAACACATAGTTTACAGAGCTATAACTTTTTCTGTTCTTAATATATCACAAGATAAACAATGCCAATTCTCAGCATTTTATCCAGGCCTATTCATGGATAATGGTCAATGGAAACATACAAATCTAGAACCTGAATAAGCTTACTGACATCAGCATTTTAATAATTCCATACTTCCCCTCTGCTAAATGTGTTTCTTATAATCAAGCCCTAAAGATAGTGAAACATGAGGTACCTTTAAGTGTTCAAGGTCAGCCTCTATCTTATGAATGTACTCCATGATCTGGCTTTGTGAATCTGCACAAAAGGAGGGACTCTGGATCTCAAAACGGGAATCCTCCATAGCTCCCCAGCGCTGCTGGACCAGGAATTCTGGGGTGAATGGTGAAACTGCCCCATCAGAATGAGCATTCTGGGGAGAATGTTGCTGCTGGTGGGCGGAGTCCATAGAGGGGATGCCTGTCATGGGTTGTGGGGTAAATGAGGAAGCAACCTCCTCATCTGTGGAGCTCTCCTGCACTGTTTCATAGCCATCAAGGATCAAATACTTTCCTATTGATAGAGACAGAACAGTTTGATGAGATTAGTACTGCCATCAGAAAATCAGAAAATAGAGATGGGTAGTACACTGATAACTTGAAAAGCTATAAGGAGGGGGGAAAGCCATTAATTTCCAAGTTTAGTTTTAAGTACATCAGACTTTCCTCACTTCGCATTAAAGCTAAACTGAGCAAATGCTCATGGTAACTTCTGAATAATTTCATACTAATTAGCATGTTAAAAGTTTAAAGCTGGAAACTACAAAGTCCACATATGATCTTGCCAGCACTTCTCCTGCTGAATACCTCCTCTTGCCTCATCTCCTACCATTTCCTCCCTCACCCCGCATTCCATAACTACAAAAGCTTGCTCTTGACGTGCAGCATTTGCCCATTCTGCTCTCTGGTGGAATACTCTGCTCCCAGGTATCCACATGGCTTTTCCCCTCACTGCACTCAGGTCTCTGCCCCAGTGCTACCTTATCAGAGGTCTTCCTCCCTGATCACTGTGTCTGCCCGTTACTCTCTCTCCTTTGTCTGACTTATTTTTCTTCCTAATATGTCACATTATCTGACATCTACTTGTTTGTTTACCTATTTACCTTTACTCTTTCCCCTACTAGTACTTAAGCTTCCTGACAATAGAGAATCTGTCTGCATTTTATTCATGGCTGTATCCCCTGGCACCCAACATGAGGTCTGGCATAGAGCAGATTCAGTAGTTATTTACTGAATGAAAGAATAAATAAATACTACACACACACACACACACACACACAAATGCTTAGATACCAAAACAACATCCATTTCAGCATACAGGACAGTAAACAATGACCAAAACCAAAGTTTACATATAAAAGAGACTTGCCTGAGATGTGTAAATTAACATCCTTCTCTTCCACTTTAACTGCTCCATCACCTTCTGATGGATTATCATCACTATGTGCTTCACGGGCATCAAAAAAGTGCTCTCCACTCTCCTCAAGACCCCCTTCTGGCTCTGTGGTAGGCATCTCTGGGGTCATAATCATGTGGTCCATTACCAAAATGTTACTTGCCTGGCTATCTTGGTATGCCAGTACCACTGAATCCCGTGGAGCAGAAGATTCAGTTGAAGTCCGTGGACTGTAACAAGTTGCAATGTCACCAGTTCCAGTTCTAAAGGGCATCTGTCCTTCAGCAGGATGGCAGGCCTTAATATTTTCAGAGTTCTGCATTCCACCATCTGCCTGTACCCCCTGAGAGGTTATCCTATATCTTGGAAAAGGTTGCCAGTCTTCCTGAGTGCTCTTCTCAGTCAAACCTAGCTGTTGTACCAGCAACTGCTTCAATAAGCCCACTAAAAAATTTAGGAAGGGGGCAAGGAAAATTTTTAAAAAGCACATTCACAAATATAACCTCAGACTGCCAGAGTTAAATCAGCTGGCTAAACTACCAATTATCTGTAAAAGTAAGCACCTTTTAATAATATATAGCCAGAATATTAATTTTACACAATCACTTTTTTGTTTTGATAAGTGAAATAAAGCACCATCTTCTAGAGAAGATTTAATATTAATCTAGATTTGAAAATATCTAAGCATCCTAAAATAGGAAGATACTCCTATCTAGAACATCTAAATAACCAATACCATGCTTCTACTTTTAATTCCATACAACTAGAATAATACCCCAAAGGTATTTAAGGGTGTTGAAAGGCTGTGTTAAACTAGACAAAAAACACTAATAGTTCTACTTTTTCTAGAAGCAGACACTATATGTATAGGCATATATGTTTTCTAATTTTATTAGACACATAGAACATTTATTTTATCATCTATAATAACCCAAAGAATCTCCCAAAATGGTAAGAAAGGAAATAAAACTGCCTTGTAATAAAATTTAATTCCAATGATTTGGTAGTATAATTTCAAATGATAAGGAAATATTTTTCAGTTTTTAAAAAATTACCTTACTAGTGGCACAGCTTTTTAGGTTGTTGAAAATAAGAACCAACTTAATTTTGAATAGGCAAAGTGTATGCTGTGAGATCACTCACACAATGATATAATTACAGGGACAATGTTAGTCAAACCATCAGAAATCATTCAGACTTAATTCAGGAGAACCTGGAATAAATTAGGTTTTAAATAACTTAACCAATTTCCTACTTTCATCACTGGCTTAATTTCTATCTTATTTAGGTAAAGAGTTTCTTTAGGTAAACAGTTTCCACATAGGTCTGAACCTTTGACCCTCTGTCTTTCTATTCTACATTCACTTCCTGAAAGATGCTATGCATTTTTACAGCTTTGACACTCAAATCTAGCTCTCTTCCTAACCTCTCTCCAAAGTTCCAGTCCTAAAACTCCACCTTCTTGCTAGTAACTTCCTCTTGAATGGCTTGCCATTCATTATTTTAATCTTGACATGTTTTAAAACTGAACCTATAATCTCTGCCAAATAAAAGAAGGAAAAAATAAAGTGCGGCAGTGGAAGGTTGGGAAGACCATGGTGGTCCTTTTTGACTCTTATTTCTGACAATACCAAAATTATCTCTAAATATTCCCCTTCATTGCACTCACATTCAAACAAGTCAATTGTTTTAAGTATCTGTTGTCTCCTCACTTTTACTACTTCTGACACCATCTAGTCCCAACCCTTTTAGTTTCAAGTCCAGACTACTATAATAGCTTATTTAGTAAGTGCGCCACTCCGAACTTCTTTCCATTCAAATCTTTCCTCAGCTCTCAGCCAGATTAATCTTTTTCATTAATCATATCACAGCATAAAAGCTTCAAATGCTTCTCTACAGCTAGAGCAATTGTTTTCAGCCTTTTTCCCAACTCAGTACACATAAGAGATGTGCTATCCTTCCATTTATAACAGTGATTCTCAGCTAGGCTTAGTGGGGGCTAGCTAAAAGAATGACCTGTATGTATGTACGTGTACGTGCGTGCACACACATGTGTGTAGTGTGGGCTGTGGTGAATACTACAACTGTTGCAAGAAAGGTAGTAGTATATGTGTAGTTTGCAAAAGACCACAAAATACTGTGATGTGCAATCCTCAGAGGGTGGAGAGGTCAAGGGTTTGGACCCCTATACCAGCCAGCCACCAAAAAAAAAAAAAAAAAGAACAGAAAAGAAAAAAGAAAACGGTGGAGAACCCAATCTGCTATTCAAAGTTTACAACAGCTAGGCTCAATAGCACATCTTCTACCTTTCCAACCTCATCTCCCACACTCCTTTAACTTATATGGTCTACCACAGGCCAACTGGTCTACTCACTGCTCTCTGAACACCCTCAGTTTTCTGCTTCTGTGCTTCTGGTACCACCATTATTCTTGTTTGAATCACTTCTATTCTTCCACATACCTATCTGAATCTTAACTATTCTTCGAGCAATAATTACATCTCTCTTGTTCTCTGATGCCTCCCTTCTCTAGTCATACCAACCCAGATCAATTCTGACATACCAGCACTGTCACTGTTCGAGTGTTTACTTAAAAAGGCGGGTGATCAGTTGGTTAGAGTGTGGTGATGACAACATCAACATCCAGCGTTCAATCCCTGTACCCTCCCAGCCAACAACAACAACAAAAAAAAGGTGAGGGTGAGGTAGGGTGGGATTTCTATCATCTTCCCAACCAGACTATAAATTTCTTGAAGGGAAAAGTCATAGCTTACACTTCTTTGGATTCTCCCTAAGTGGCTATTCAGTACATTATACAACTCTGGTATTTAATAAATGTCTGTAATAATTTATGAATAAAACTTACAATTCCTTAGTGCATCCAATGCCCACCGTTCTTCTGAGACAGGCAAATGTGGATCTGGGATTGACAACTGATAATTTACTCCAACTTCCTTTAGAGTTGCACCTGCATGCTGCTCCTTTGCAAACTGTCTCTCAGCCACAAAGAGATCATCTACCTCTGATTTCCCAGAGGTACTCAATGCATGAGACGGAGGTTTTGATGATATTAAGGAAGATTCTAATCCCAAATCTCTGTCTGTTCAATGGAACAGAAAAGATAAAGTATATCTTAACAAAACTTTTTACTTTTAACATGAACCATTCAGGAAAGACTTGAAAGAAAAAAAAATAACCACATAAGCTATGGAGATTACCTGTTAAATAAAATACGTAACACTTAGAGAACTGTTATACTGGAACACAGAAGGCTCATAAGTGGAGTTTATTAAACTGAATATCTGATACCAGAACTTGCATAAATCAAATAATAGGCTACATTTTTCCAGGTAGACCTAACAGATAAGTTTACCTGAATTCTGCAGACCAGGGACTGAAATATCATGATGCTCCACTTTTAATTTTGTAGGTTCCTCTTCATCATTGTCTCCTCTGCAGAAGAAAGAAAACAATCTTTCAGCTTCATGAGTTGCCTAAACATCATTGCAACAAAATGTAAGAATTGTCCATTTCTTTTCAAGAAGTCCTTCTTTTCAACAAGTCCTACCATGCAAAGAAATACTCACTCGCAAGGTGGTGACTCTGGTAATGGAATTGGCTTTGTAGATTGTTCCTTTACTGATGCAGCCATCCGACAGATAAGGTCCTGCCAGCTTCAGAAAGTTTGAAAGAAATCCAAAACATAAAAAGGAAAGAAAAAAATAAATACCTTTTAAGTACAGTCAGAAAGCAGGAATACAAAAAAAAAAGAAAAAGAAGACATAACAATCACAATAATTCCTTGAGCTTGTTAAGTGAACAGATATGATGCTGATGGGAGGGGGTGGAGGAGGAATTGGTAAAGGGACATGAAAATTAACTACACTGTATATTGATAAATTAAAAAAAGCCAAATCACCCAGGCTTCAGAATTCAGTGAAATTAAAAAAAAAAAAAAAGGAATACAAACAAAAATAACCCACTCTGCCAGAGAATATCTTATTTTGGCAACATACTATTAGATAGAGATTCCAAAACCATACCTTAAAGAAAAATCTAACATTATAAATACATTACCCATTAAAAAACTATACTTGACACTTTTGAGAATTTTTTCTTTAGAAAATATACTTTTAATAGAGTAGAATCAAAACAAAACACATCAAACTAAAAAGAAACAAGTTTGTAGAAGAACATCTCTAAAAGAATACAGAGAAAGTGCTTGCATATAGCTTTTGGTTTTCAGAATCCTAGTACAAAAACAAAGTTGAATTTGTGGAATATTATACCTGGGATAATAAAAAATATTAGAGTAAGATAGCTATATCTAATACGTACACAGTCTTTTCAGAAACTGTTTGTGCCACCAGTTCATAAATTTGGGCTCCATTGTCTGACATAGAGATAACGAACAAAGCTTTGTTATCTGGAAAAAAGAAGGCAAAAGTTATTCCACCACTATGATCTACAGAGGCCACTGAGGGAGGCTTCTGAGATCTTGGTAATACCCTGCATCTTAACCTAGATAATGTTTACATATTTTCACTTTGTAAAATTCATAAATATGTACCCTTAAAATTTGTGCAACTTACCGTATGTTATTCTGTATATATTACACCTCAATGAAACAAAGATTATAAAAATTAATACTGATTCCAAAGTAATTTAATAGAAGCAAAAAGATGTCAAAATTCTACATTACTTAATCGAATGCTTTTATTCTTTTGTATTTATTTTGAACTGCCCTTTTGCTAAGTTGTTAGTTAATAATATTCAGTGAGTGTTGAAAGATAAAAGTCACAAATTTATTTTGCCATCACAGAACTAACAAGTTTTAAAAGGGATCTCATTGCTAGTATAGTTAAAATATAACTTGCAAATTTAAACTGACTTTTAAGAACCCAAACTATACCCACCACCTCTTCAGTTTTCACATTCTTTTTTCACCAAATCAAAAAACATACCACCCCAAAGAAAGCTTTTTCATTGGGATTACCTCTCAATCTTCATTAGTATCCATCAATGATCTGAACATGGAATAAAGGCCAAAGTGATGGCATAAAAATTTTTAAATGCTCAAAATCACTCAGAGAATCTAGGCATCCTAAATAATTTGGGGGCATAAACTCTTAATTCACTTTCTAAGCAGTAAATAAATTTCATTTAATTTGCCTAAGAATATAAAAGTAACAAAACTCTATACTGGTTGTGCTATTTAAACAACATTAAAAATCTTATGCAACTTTACAACGAATCAGGAGGTTACCATCCTTCAGTGGACATACTTGCCTGTTGCCACTTGTCGAACCAACACTGTATTCAACTTAATGACAGGACTAAAAGTATGTTTGCTATCAGCTGTAGATGCCAGAATCTTACTATGACACCTTAATACCAGTCTATCATCCTGCTTTTGTAACAATACAAGAATGTCTTCCAGCAGCAATGTGTATAGATCTAGAAATAAAAATGCAGGAAAGGTGATGTGTTTAATAACCTTTTATAACAATTTGACAAATTTTATTTTTTAAATCTAGTACATTTTAAAAACTGACTTGTATATTGTCATAATTTTAATTTCACTTTTTAATAATTTATCCTCACTGTAATTCACCGAAGTGTCAGTCTGTGACTAGTAGGAAATAAAATGATAGTTTAAGAAATACTGATTAAAGGAAGTTTACAAAGACTCATAAGACTACAAGAATGATAGAAATTGGACTGAATCATGACAAAGTTTTCTGTTGCTTTCCTGAATGAATATTTAACATACATCAAATATAACAAAATAACACAAGCAGATCTATAAATGTGTAAATAACACACTGTAGCACTGCTAACTGCTATCACTGAAAATTGGGAATGGTTCTCTCTTCCTCCCTTTGGCACAAGGAAACTTTCCTATTCTTTTCCTTTCTCTACTCTCCCCCAAAGTTACAGACAACATCAGACCTACCAATAGTTTTATCTCTATTCACCTTCCAAACCAATGGCCCTTCGTGAATCATCTTCCTTTTTGTTAAATCCAAATTCTGCCAAAACAAAGAGAATTACAAATTATTTCCAAGTACTCAGTGAGAAGATATTCCATATAAATTAGTTTCCTTTCAAAAAATTCTGATAGAAAAATTATTGCTATCTGTCAGCTCTTGAAAATGGAGTAAAGACCATGTTAAAGTAATCTGCATAAGACTTTTTAAAAAGGAAAAGGTACCTTGCAGAAAAAACATACTATACTATCTTTCAATTATCACTCTAAATGAATGATAATTGCTTATGAAAATAAAGTTACAAACATTCAGCCACTAGATTCTTGACCCATCCCTTAATTTTTCTGTGAATAACTGTATGAGAATGATGCATATGCTTGTCTAAAAGAGGTCTCTGAGTTCTAAGGCTTTAATTCCAAAGAAAGTTCTAAGAAATAGCACTCATCAGGAAAAGCCCAGGTAATATTCAGGCTTGGACTAAATATTAATAACTTATAAAAAGAGAATTATCTTTTAGTATTAGTAGCTCTAGAAAAATCTCATTCTTTGGAAGTTAAAAGGATAAGAACATTAGCATGCTTAAAAAAAAAACTGTTACATATGACATAAAAGTCTATTTCAAACAGCTACCAAGTAAATGTGCCCAAAACAACCACCTAGCGAAATGGTACAAAAAAGACTTGAAATCCTAAAAAGTTAATTAATACAAAAGCCCAGGTACTAGAAGTAGCAATCAGTAAATATTTTACTATCATTTCTGTAATGGTTTCAACTTTTATGCTTTTGAAGAGCTTCATAGAAAAATAATTAAGTTATCTCGCCTTCCTCAATGATCTGGCACGTTCCCATAATAAACATTTCTACTCTTATTCAACTATAGAACATAATAAAAGTAAATTTAATAATAACCGGTATGCTTTAGTCTCCTGCCAATTCCTATCACATAAACTTACAGGTTCATACAAAATATTCCTCTAAAGAAAGACTAAAATAATCTTCACAGAGATTAGACATTTAAAAGGCAGAATAAAATTACAAATATAGATAATCTTTGATACAAGAACTCCTTCAGGTGACGTATATTCCCACTGCAACGTTAATTACCTGCCAGTTCCTTAGTAAATTTTATTTCATTTTTTAAATTATGATTAGATCGTCTCTCACCCTGAGCTCTTCAACATTGGGGTACTCTGACAACTTCAGATTGGAAGTATCAAGGCGACGCTGATAATCTTCTAAGCGCTGAAAATTAGACAGGATAGAGCCAAGGTTACTGCTTTGGTTACCAACAACCTTTCTGTTTCTAAATGGAATGGACATTTTTATTCTGCACTTTACTGAGCTCTTTGCAACACCAGTCATGATCCACAACTCACTCTTTTTTAAAACATCTCTTCGCTTGGCTTTCGTGATATTACACTCCTAGTTTTCCTCCTACCTCTTTGGCCATTCTTTCGCAATCTTCTTTTCAAACACATTGGCCTCAAACTAGTTTATATTTATTTTCTGAATACATAAATCACGCTCATAGCAGAAAATTCAGAAGGTAATATAAGGCACACGATAAAAAGTAAGTCTCCTTACAACCTTGTCTTCTTGTTCCCCATCCCCAATCTTCCCTAAAGAAGCAATCATTAATATTCATTTCTTTGGTAGCCTGTGAGAAAAATTCTATGCAAATAAAATATGTATGTATGTAAGTATGCTTGTGTCTGTGCCTGTTGTATGCATATATACATACGTTTTAAAAACAAGATATTATAGCATAATGTATTCATATACATATTCTTCTGTGCTGTATGTTTGAGAGACTTTTCAACATATCTTGGAGATCATTACGCATTAGTATATACACAGAGCTGCCGCAATGTTTTTAATGGCTACGCAGTATTCAACTCTGTGAATAAACTATAATTTATTTAACTATAACTTACTGATAGACATTTAGGTTACTTTCCATCTTCTATAACAAACAACATTGTAATAAAATGGCCTTAAACATATGCCTGTTTATACCTGGGTGTACATATGTCTGTAGAATAAATTCCTAGAATTGCTGAATGAAAGGGTATGTGCATTTTTCCCCAACATCACAAAAATTTCCAAATACACCGAAAAGTCTGAATGTACATAGTGAATACCCATTTAACTACCACCTACATTCCACAATTAACATTTGCTACACTGGGGAACTTGAGCAACACTGCTTTTGGTATCTGTGGGGGGTCCTGCAACAATCCCCTGCAGATATGGAGGGATGACTGTATTTGTTTTATTATATATCTATCCATCTAGTCATCCCTCTATCCATCAGTCCATCTTATTTTTTAGACACATTTAAAAATACTGTAAATTGCAGATGTAAATACATTTAACCCTAAACATTTTAGCATGCATATCATTAACAAGAATTCAGTATTTGTTTACAGTTCTTTTTTAAAAAGTAAAATTTTGGGGCTGGCTGGGTAGCTCAGTTAATTAGATCAGGGTGTTATAACACCAAGGTCAAGGGTTCAGATTCCAGTATCAGCCAGCCACCAAAAAAAAACAAACAAAAAAAGGAAAATTTACATCCAATGAAATACACACATTTTTAGTATACCTTTCCACAAATTCTGACAAATGCATAAACCTGTGCAGCTCAAACTCCTATCAAGACATGAAATATTACCATCACCCCAGAAAGTTTCCTCATACTTCTTTCTAGTTTAATCTCTACCCGCACATCCCCAGTGGCAACTGATCTTAGAAGTTCACATAAATAGAATTATATGTATGTAGTCTTTTGTGTCTGGTTTCTTTCACTCAGGGTAATGTTTGTGAGATTCATCCATGTTGTGTATATCAGTAGTTCATTCCTTTTATCACTGACAGTATTCTATTTTATGACTATATCACAGTTGGTTTATCCATTCTTCCTGTTGATGAATTCTTGGGCTGTTTCCAGTTTTTGGCTATTATGAATAAAGCTGCTATAAATATTCTTGTACAAGTCTGTTTGTGGGCCATATATATTCAGTTCTCTTGGGTAAATCACTAGGAACAGGATTGCTGGGTCAAAGAATAGATGTATGGGTATACACACTTTTAATTTAAATAAATATTGCCAAATTTCCCTCTGGGGTTTTATCATTTTACACTTCAAACAATACATTTGAAAGTACCTATTTTCCTACAGCCTCATTAACAGGGTTGTCATCATATTCAGTTCCTAAAAAATTATATCCATGTCCATAGATTCACTTAGCCTCTATAAGCTCACAATTTAAAATTTTTATCTTCAGCATAGTCCTCTTAGAGGTGGATCCATATAGCCATCCGGTGACTACATATCTCCATTTGATATCCCAAACTGAACTCATCATCTTCCCCACAAATCTGAGGTTCCTCCACTCATCCTGCCCATCCAAACATGCAAGCCAGAAACCTGGGGATTTATTCTTGACATTACTTAGCCTTCAAATCCTTCTATAAATCAGTCACCAAGTCCTGTCAATTTCACTTCTAAATACTTCTCCAATTCTTGCACTGCTTTAAAACTGCTTAAGTTACCCTCATCTATCCTGGACTGTTGCAGCAGACTACTAATTGGCTCTTTAATACACTATCTTCCTCTTTCAACCCATTCTCCACAGAATAATATGAGTGATACTTATACAGTGAAAATTTGAGTACTATATTCTTAAATGTCTATAATGAACTCCCTACTGCTCTTAGAATAAAAATCAAAATCTTTAACAAGGTCTAAAGAGCCCAGTATGATCTGGCCCTGACCTTCTTTACCTCGTTTTATACATTTTATACCACTCTAATTTTGCTTTGTAGGCATGATCCACACTAATCAAATCTTTCAGTTCCTCAAATAGACCATGCTTTCTTTTTATGTCACGACTTTCATACACACTGCTCCCTCTACCTCTAGGGTTGCCCCTTCCACACTGTTTTGGTTCATTCCCACTTATCTTTCACAGCTTGGCTCAAATGTCAATTCTTCAAGAAGGCTTTCTCAGATAGCCACCACCTAACTTCTCCACACTAGGCTAGGCTCCCTAGTTACATATTCATAGCACCCTAAAATCCTCCTTCATAGCAGCTATCACGACTGATACAAAATGCTTGCACTATACTCTGTTAAATGCCTTTCAATCCTGCTAAAAAAAAAATCAGTGTGGGTAGTTATTATGCTCATTTTCTCAACCACTCTACACCCAGCATACAGTAGATGCTCTATAAATGTTTGTTCAATGAACAGATGAATGAATGAGCAAACAAGCAGCTAGAGATGCTCCAAAAAGTCAAATATAACTCTGATATTCATCACAAATAGATCTCGACCAACCTCCAATGTGAATAGTTAACTGCCCTGCCCATCAATTATGTAATGATAGTTTCAATTATCATTTCACAGATTCCAAGTAATACCAACTTAATATTCTCCCTATGCCATCCTGTATCACCTTGCCTTCCCTTTTTACCTGCTTGTTTTCTGCCTCCTTGACAGCCTGATTTACATAATTTAAGATCTGACGACAGTGATCTGCAGCTTTCTTCACCTTTTCCCTTTCCATTGGCCATTCTAAATATGAGGAAGAAATCCAAAATGTGAAATGGAGAAAATTAGAAAATAAATAAATATACATATATACACACGAGGATACTTCAAAAAGTTCATGGAGCTGATAACACCAAGTTCCAGGGTTCAATCCCTGTACTGGCCAACCAAAAAAAAAAAAAAAAAGTTCATGGAAAATTGGAATTAAAAGATAATGCTAATCTTTCCATAAACCCTCATGTATACACATGTATGATTTCATTTTATTTCAATACTTATAAGAACATACTAAGACGCTGAATATTTTTATGCCAGGTTAAACCTATGGCAGAGTCTCAATTCAGGTAGTCTTTGGACAGGTAAGACTTTTATGACAGTACCTTAAAACATAAATTTTAATTTTTAAAAAGAAACCACAGTATAGAACCCAAATTCCAAAGAGTAATGCTTTACATAAAGTATCAGGGACACTATCTTACACACTCCAGGGGACGGGTCTCATTCACCTTGTAAGCTACATAAATGGGACTCCCCCTTCTCCCCCTGGAATTTCACAGTGCATGGCCTACATGATTATGTCCAATGGACCTGTTAAGCAATGTTTTTGAATAATACAACCCAAAATAATTCCAAAACAGTTTCTTTTGCGATTATATTTAAATAAGTAAAATAGATTACAATATTAGTATCATTAAAAAGAAGATGAAATTCACCAAAATGTGTTGAGGTTACATCGTGTCTATAATGTAAAGATTATCAAAATCAGAATATTTAGTACTATAATCCTCCAAACAATAGTCCAACTAAACCAAACAGATATATTAAAGTATAAAAATTAATGTGCATGCATATAAACCACTTCTGTTACCAGATACCATAATTTCAAACTTCCCAATTATGTATTCAAATTCTCAGGCATAGGAAAACAGGAGTTTTATTGCATGAAATTATTAATTAAAACTAATTTAAAGCTTAAAGCTCAAATTTAGAAACTCAGATTCACTTCATTTTTCAAAACAGGAAAGTTGGAATTATGATACACTGGTTTAACTTAATAAAATTATATATACAGATTAAAACATCTCTTCAACCCAATATAAACCTTCTTCAAAGCAAATATATGTTAGAGATGGGCAGACTTTTTTTTTTTTTTTTTTCCGTGTCCGGCAACGGATCGCAACCCTCAGTGTTGCCCCCGTACCGGACCGGGGACCGACAACGGGATTGCAAACCTCGGTGTTGCTCCCGCGCCTCGCTCAGCCAGTGAGCGGGAGCCGGTCTGTATGTGGGATCCGAACCCGCGGACGGGAGCGCCACCACGCTTCCCAAGCAGCGCACTATCCAGTGCGCCACCGGGCCGGCCCCGGGCAGACTTTTTCTGAAAGGGCCAAGTAATAAATATTTTACACTCTGCAGGCCAAATGTTCTCTGTTGCAACTACTCAACTATGTTGTTGTAGTGCACAAAGCAGTAGAGATAGTATATAAATAGATGAATGTGACTGTATTCCAATAAAACTTTATTTACAAAAATAGGCAGTGAGCCTGACTTGGCCCACAATCCACAGTTTGCCAAACCCTCTGCTAGAGCTACTAATGAAGTATATTAAGTCAAACAGCCTGAAAATGACTAGACTTTATCTTGTTAGAAAATCTTGCCATACTATCTGGAAATCCAACTCCAGGCACTAGGGTGCTGAGAGGGATTATTTAGCAGGACATTTTTTTGTTTTGTTCCTAGGCTTTTTTATTTCAGTGATAATGCTGTACCTGTGTATTTGGCAATATTATCCAATAGAAGTGGGTACTTAGTGAGCCTTTGCATTTGGGTGGGAATGATATCCTTCAGCTGAAGACGACGACACAGTGGATTACTCTCAGCATCCTAAAATTAAAGTGAAATCAGTGAATCTGTAATTCTTATTAGTACTATAATTATATAACATGTATCACGCATTCACCATGTGTTTACATGCTGTAGGCAGTTCTGGTTATTAAATCAAGATTTTTTAAAGATGCCAAGACATATCATTGCCACACTATATTTCTGCTTGTTATAATCACATAATGGGGGAAGAGAGCCTCTATTACTAAAGCAGTGGCTTCTTTGATATCTGTTTAAGCCAGGACTGAGAACATCCATAATCAACTCTAAGACTTACTTTCTTGTATTTCAATAGCTTTATTCAGAAAACATGTTGTGAATCTTCTTGTGTTACAACATATTCAGAAAATCTAAGTACAATTTCCTATGATTGGCATTCTTAACAAAAGTTAGTTAGCTAATTTGCTGTTTGTCTTTCTAAATAGGTACAATGGACCACCAACCTGAATATACCAGCTCATCTTTACCAGCGATCTGCAAACTTTTCAGTAAAGTGATAGATAGTAAATATTTTAGGCTTTGCAGGCCATACAGTCTCTCTCACGACTACTCAACTCTGCAGTTTTAGCACAAAAGCCATCATAAACAATACATAAATGAATAATCATGGCTCCGTGTAGTAAAGAATCAAAGATGGCCTCCAAGATTCCCACCCTCTGGTGTACACACCTTGTATAATCCCACCCCCTTAAGTGTGGATAGAATCTGTGAATATGATGGGATATCACTCTTATTATTAGGTTATTATCAGTTGACTTTGAGATAATACAAAAAGGGATTGTCCTAAGAGGACCTGATCTAATCAGAGGAGACTTTAAAAGAAGTCTATGTCAAAGAGACTCATTCCTACTGGCTTGGAGGAAAGCAAACATCCACCTGTAAACTGCGTAAGAAAGCCATGTGGCAGAGAGATATGAGCATCTTCTAGGAGCTGAGATTGGTTTCTAGCCAACAACTAGCAAGAAGACGGGAACCTCAATTATTCATTTATAAGAAAATAAATTCTGCTAACAATCAATGAGCTTAGAAAAGGACCCCAAGCTTCAGACAAGAATTGCAATTCCACCTGACACTCTGATTTCAGCCTGGTAAAGCCCTAGAGAGAGGATCCAGCTAAGCCGTAGCTGTACACCTAACCACAAGAACTATGAGATAATAAATTTGTGTTAAGTGACCACATTTGTGGTAATTTGTCATACAGCAATAGAAAACAAATACACTGTGTTACAAAAAAATTTTATTTACAAAAACAGGCAATAGGCTGGATATGGCCAAACTTTGACTATACCAATGTGTACCTCATTGAATATAACTGCTGTTATATTCTTCCCGGGGCCCAATAGAAGCCCATTCTCATGTTTTGACAATATTCTTTTAATAGTATATATGGCTCATTTCTTGATAAAACCCCCACGGCAATGTGGATTTCTATGCCAACTATTTTAAATCTCACATATATTTTTTATTATTCACCATTCCAAAATCATTTTTATACCTTCCAGTAATTTAAGAGATAGTGCATGGTTTTTCAAAATGTAGATGTAGTCCTTGTAAAAGACTTAGAATTCCCCCAATTTATTCTATAATTGATTTTTTTAAATGTACATTATTTTTTTTCTTACATGACTCCTTCAACTCACTTGCACAAAAGTCTGGAATCGAGAATCCTTTTTCTGACGAGATTTGATCATTTCCAGGGCGAAAGGCTGGTTACTGCAAAAGGTAGCAGCAGCATGTTTCAACTTCTCTTCTCCTGGTCCACTGAACTATGTGCCAAGAATGCAAAGAAAACAACTGAGAATGGGATACTAAGATTACATAAGGCCAGGCAAAATGAGAGACAACCATAATCCTTTCAACATTTCAATCTCCGCATCTTCTCAAGTGACAAGAAACAGAAAACCGTATGTCTATGTGGAATATCAATCATTCTCCATTAAAAAGGTCTGACCCTGACACATCCAGACCTTCTCTGATCATATTCCAATGTTTTCTTGCTTGTTAGCCTACCCCAACTTATTACCTTTCAGCCTATACTACTAAATTAGATAGAAAGATTGACATTTAGGGAATACAAGACACAAAACGTGTGAAAACTAGATTAAAATTTCATTTTCTCAGACCCTGACACCTTTACAAAAATTACTCTATTACTGCTCCAAGAAGCAAATCCTTGAGATACTAGCTTTCTTTCTTACTCACTACGAGCAGGTCGTAACTTTTCTGGGCCAAAATAAAATTAAATCACTCCTGCTTCACCTGTGCAGAGAGAGGCTCAAGCTGTCTTGGGGAAGATCAATGAGCTTATGAACCTCTTTTGCTAAAAATCGTTAATAATTTTTAATTAGCAAATTTAAGTTTGTATATGCCATGATTTTAAAGTTTCTAAGGAAACACCTAACAAGTGCTTCACTCATAATAGTTGCTCATATAAGTCAAGTTAACTATTTTTTACACCTGTAGTGGATTGAAATTATGTCCCCCCCCCAAACTCAATGAAGCTTGAATTGTGTCCCCCAAGTTTTCTGTATTAGAAACTTAGCCCCCACTGTGACTGTTAAGAGGGTGGGAAATCCTATTATGGTAATTGAAAGGTGGAGCCTTGAAGAGGTGATTGGATTGTAGGACCCTGCAGTAGTGAATGGATTAAAAATGGTGGTCAGGGGCTTGGTTCTGAGGGCTTTAAAAAAAGAGGAGAGTCTGTCTCTCTCTCCGCTCCACCATTTTTGTAATGTGATACTCTGCCGTCACTGTTGCCACCACCAAGGCTCTCACCAGATGTGTTCCCTAAACTTTGGATTTCCCAGTCTCAGAAACTGTAAGCAATAAATTTTGTTTTCTTTAGAAATCACCCAGTTCCGTGTATTTTGTTATAAGCAACAGAAACGGACTAATATAATACCACTTCTGCATTTGTAAATAATTGAACCTTCCCATTTAATCTTTCATTTAAAGCCATATTCTCAAAAGTCTGTACATGAAGACATTTTGTAAAAAGTCTTTTTGTAGTGTATCTGTAGATAAATTGGGGACCCAGCTCCACCCCCTCCAAGGCCAGTGGACACTGGGTGCTAGAAGGGAGGAGTCTTTCTCTTCCTTTTTCTTCTCTCTCTTTCCTTTCTTTTTTCAAAACAAAAAAACACATATAGAAGAAAATGAACACCCTTTACCAATATTTATAGATAAATTTGGGGTAATTTTTCTTCAAGTAAGACATGTACAAAATGATATTTTAATAGTTACTCTAATTTTGTGTTCTTATTCTATTATGACACTCAACATATTTAAAGAGGAGACTGGCAGCATTTTGTGTAGTTTAGCTAATCAAAGCACCACACAAAGAGCAGCTGGGTATACAAAAGAAAATAATGCCCCTAACCTCAAGCAGTTCTACAGTAGTTTTACAAGTAATTTAAATATATATAAGGTGATCTTAAGGGACCAATACTGAAAAAATACTCTCCAAAACTATTTTTTTTAAATTGTAGGAGTAAATCTAAAGGGTCTAGTTATGATTTTTGCTTTTAGAATTTCTGAGCAATGTTCTTCCCTAAATTAACCCTTTGTATGTAATAGTTACAAACCAGATTGGTCACTACATTTTGTTGTTCCTCAATATCCTATAGGTATATCACGTTGACCAAGAATACACTTCTTTTTTTTTCCTTTTTGTTTTTTTTCGTGACCAGCAACGGGATCGCAACCCTCAGTGTCGCGCCCGCACCGCGCTCAACCAGTGAGCGGACCAGTCTCTATATGGGATCTGAACCCTTGGCGGGAGTGCTGCCGCGCTCCCAAGTGCCGCACTCTACCGAGTGCGCCACCCGGGCCGGCCCACACTTCTTTTTTATGTCCTCTAAAAGAAATTTTTTTGTTTCACTCTGTTCACAGGTTTCCATGCTTTATATTACCATGTAGTAAATTTATGCAGTCCAATGCACTGTGATAAGAGGACCAATTGAACTTCTGTATCTTATTAACAATGAATCTCATTTGACACGTGCTATTCAACATTATTTACAGAAGATGCAAATGATATTGCTTAGAAATCAAGATGCAATATCTTAAGCCCATATGACGTACAACCTTTTAATACAAGTTTGACATGGAAACTGATGCTATGCTATGTCATACTATAAAATGAAATGATAGTATTATAAAATTTTCAGTTTTCTATTTCAAGTTGAGCATTATGTTGTCAAGCCAACAGAACTCAGTTATAACTTTAACTACTATGCTGAGATCAAGAAACAAAATGAGCTACATCATCACAGAGTAGCCACAGAGTAAGCTGAACTTTTCAAGGCAGTTAAATCTCCTTAATAACAATACTGCTACAGTGGGCTGACAATAGAAAATGCTTTCGAAAGTGCAGTAAGTGCAAGGTGAGACTGGATTATGATCCCTTGCTTTTGTTCTATGAGTCAAATGGCTAAGACAGAATCTACTCCTGAATTAGTAGATTCCAGGCCATGATCTCACCACCAATGAAAGGAATAAGATGAAGATTATTTTAGTCAACTTTCTAGACTTTAATCTTTTAAAAAGTTATAATTATAGAATTAGCAAAATCTTGTGGCATTTCTTCAAGTAGTGCATATAATGAACTAAATTTCTATGGGCATATCTAAATGGTTTCTTCCAACCTGCTTTCAGATTTTGAGAACTATGCCATAGACTTTACCATTGTTCACAGCCTTAACCATAGTATTCTCTTAAAAGTTTTAAATCAACTGCCTTCCCCCTAGGAAGGTTTTGTATCTGTTCTAGTTTAGGTTTCTCTGCTACATATGCCCATAACAACCTGTATTCTCCTCTTTTTGTTATACTCATCATGCTTAGAATAACTAATGAACTCTTTTCCCACTGACTATAAGCTCTACGAAGTCAGGAGCAATGTCTGTTTTGATCACCATTATATCCCCAGAATTTAGCACAGCACTGTCCAATATATACTGACAGGGTCAGACAGAAAGAATATGACAAACAGCTACTATAGCTTCTGGACTCTTCCTTATACTGTAAATAAGGTTAAGTAATTTCACTTTTCTACTATTGTGATGGCAGCTCTGGATCTATAATTGTCTAATATTGTACATTACAACTCCAAGATCTCAACAACAGAAGACAGTTAAAGTTCTACATCAGTTAAATTATTTTTATCAAGATCCATTTCACTCTATATTCTTTAAAACACAAAGGACTGATACCTTTTTTCTTTTTCCTTTTTAAAGTTTTTGGCAGCTGGCTAGTACAGGGATTGAACCCTAGACCTTGTTATTATCAGCACCACTCTCTAACCAACTGAGCTAACCTGCCAGCCCTAATATCTTTAATTTGATGAAAAAGACAACTTAGTTTGATTGAACACTTATTAGAACAGACTAACGAAGAGAATATGTACTCTGGACCCTTTTCGGCTTTATATTAACTTTGCAAAATGGATGAGTTTGCATATTTGGAAAGGTTACTTAATCTTGAATCTGATCATCAAGTGTCTATAAAAATATTAAAAAGAAACAGAAAATTTCTTTACCCAGAACAGCAAATCTTCTCCAATATGATCAATAACAGAGGTCTCATTCCTCTTTCGAACAGCCTTCATTTGCTCATTCAACCCAACTAATGAAAAAAGAAAGAAAAAGATTACACACTCATTTTATGAGTAGTACTGAATTCTGGTAGTACTAAGTAGCTACTTTCCAAAACAAGAAAAAAAAAAAAGAAAAAGATTTTCAGAGTAGTATAACTGCTTCTCATCTCCTTAAATGTAAGTCTGGACGCAATGCTGATAACACCTAGATATTGCAAGCTCTATCTGAAAAACAGGTGCTAAAGCATAAAACAACATTTTTGGAAACTAGCGCATTACATACAGTGTAGTTACATCAAATACGCACTTAACCTCAAATAACCAGGCTCAAAAACAACTTGAGTTTAAATAGTTCAGGTGATTCTATTCCCTGTTCCTCTCAAAATGTTCACAGGCAATGGATGTAATCAAGCCTGAACTGGACAATGCAGACTGGTAAAACCTAAGATTACCCATAAAGGAGTAAAAGGTATCAATTTGGTTGGCAGGTGTTGGTAGGTGGTGATGACATCCTTGATGAAGAAAAATTGAAAATTAAGGGTCATAGAGAAACAGTGACTTACAAAGACTGGAACATCCTACTACTGCCTACAAAAAGTCTAAGATGACTACAACCAGGTAGAGCCAACAAAGGGGAATTTTTATGTATTTACTCACATGTTCCAAGCAAATAAACAATAGAACAATTCTTTTAAATTATCCCACCATGGGATTACATACTGTATATTATTACGTACTTACAAAATACATTTATACCCATATTATTACATGGGACATATATTTTTTAAAAAACATATATATTTTAATTGATAGGACATTTTCAAGGGTAATTTTGACTACTCACGTTTTTCTCCTTAGGCACTGACTTTAGATCCTACATTAACACTTTGTTTAAAAAAGTCTGATCATGTGTGAAAAGGATCTAGTCCAAGATCCAATCATTTCTTTATTTACGTTATATGCTCACATATAATCTCAGGAATTCTAACATCGATACATTTATGAAATTTTATAAAGGCACCTTTACGGTGCCTTTATGCTCACAATCTTTTCTCTATTGGAAATGTTAGGGACAATGATCAGGGCCAATTTCTCTTACTATGGAGTTGAAGAATATCTTCCAAGTTTGAAAAAATCTTTCGTAGTTCTGATGGTGACAGAATTCCTTCTCTGGACACTCGCTGATAGAACACTTGATCAAGAACCTTCAGTGTTCGAACATGAGCTCTTTCTGTGTAGAACAACTCTAAGCAGAAAAAAAGGAGATATGAAATGTTGTCTTGCTTAGAACTTAGAATAATTCCATAGGACCAAATATAGTCTCTAGCTGGAATTACGTAGCAAATGAGTTATATAATAAGTTATTTATTATTCAGAAAGGATAAAATGTCTCTGGAGTCACTCTGATTCCATGAAATTCTCCTACACAGGGGCTCTGAGAGTTGAATACTGACAAATAAAAAATATCATTCAAAACTATTTTGCACTTAGAAGTTAACAACATATCTCCAAACTCATCTGTTTACAATAATATCCACCTATCACAACTATAACATGAGAAAACTGTAAGCCCCAATATCATATAAGCCTGTAACTTGAACCACCTTCAGAAATAATTGTACATTTGGTTATCTAATTTGCCTATAAGCCCTCATTTCTAGATCCAGACTTATAATTTCACTGTGTCTCAATGTTATCAGAGTCAGGGAGTATATTTATTCAAATCACATCCTAAGGACAGAAGAGGATACAGCAGCCATGCCACATATCTGTTACATACATGCTAGGGTAAATAAAGAACACCACACTTAGATACTGGAAGATCTGAATCATAATTTTTCCCTTATCAGTTATTAGCTGTATGATCTTGAATAACTCAATTGATCTCCTTGAGCCTTACCTTCCCCATTTATAATCTATGCATAAAAAAACCTTAACCTGAAAGTAAAGTGATGGGGCAAATGTTGTCTGAATGATTTCTCAACTTTAAGATCTATAATGTTATGAATCTTAATTATTTTGAAGGAAAACACCTTTTCCTCTTGAAGAGCTCGAGGATCTACATAGTTTAATCTTCTCTTGTTTACTTTTATTTTTTCCAATTTATTTTTTATTGAAGAATAATAAATTATACATACTTTGGGGGTAAAAAGTTGACTATCAATAGCTGTGTACAATGTGTGATGGTCAAATCAATATAGTTGCTTATCCATCACTACAATACATAATCATTCTTTGTGTCCATTAACCAATTTCTCATTAACCCCCCCTCCCTCTCTCTCTCTCTCCTATTTTACCTCTAGTAACCACAGTTCTGTTCTCTCATTTTAAAAATTCAACATATTATTGTGATTGCTGGTTGTTTCTTTTCTTCTCTCTCTCTCTCTCTCTTTACTGTTGTTTAATTATGAATTCAGCTCCCACTTATGAGTGAGGACATGCGGTATTTCTCTTTCTGCAACTGGGTTGTTGCACCTAACATAATTTTCTCCAGTCTCATCCATGTTGCTGTGAATGGCAGAATTTCATTCTTTTGTATGGCTAGTAGTGCTGCATTGTGTATATATACCACATTTTCCTTATCCAGTCATCCATCGATGAACATTTAGGTTGGTTCCATAGCCTGGCTATTTTAAATAAAACCATGAAAAACATGGGAGTGCAGGTATCCTTTTGACATGATGGTTTCCATTCCTTTGGATATATACCCAGTAGTGGGACTGCTAGATTGTATGGTAATTCTATCTGTCGTTTAAGGAACCTCCATACTGCTCTTCATAATGGCTGTAGTAATCTACAATCTCAGTTTCTACACATCCTTGCCAGCATTTCTTATTCTATCTTTCTGATAATAAACAGTCTAAATGGGGTGCAATGATATCTCAAAGTGGTTTTGATTTCCACTTTCCTGATTAATAATGTTGAGCATTTGTTCATGTATCTGATGGCCATTTGTATGTCTTCCTGTGAGAAGAGATATCTATTCAGCTCCTTTGTCCATTTTTTAATCAGATTATTTTTTTACTGTAAAGTTGTTTGAGTTTCTTGTATATTCTGGGTATTAATCCCTTGTCAGATGCATAGTTTACAAATATTTTGTCCCATTCTGTAGGTTGTATTTTCACTCTGTTGATTGTTTCCATTGCTATGAAAAAGCTTTTGAGTTTGATATAATCCCATTTGCTTATTTTTTCTTGCATTGTCGGTGCTTTCAAGGTCTTACTCATAAAATCTTTGCCCAGTCATACATCCTGGAGTGTTTCGCTATGTTTTCTTCAAGAAGTTTTAAAATTTCAGGTCTTATATTTAAGTCTTTAATCCATTTTGAGTTGATTTTGATATATGGAAAGAGGTACAGATCTAGTTTCATTTTTTTACATATGGATATCCAGTTTTCCCAGCACCATTTTTTGACAAGGCTCTCCTTTCCCCATTGCATGTTCTTTGTGCTGTTGTCAAAGATCAGTTGGTTGTAAATATATGGGTTGATTTTTGGTTCTCTATTCTGTTCCATTGGTCCAAGTATCTGTTTTTATGCCAATACCATGCTGTTATGGTTACTATAGCTTTGTAATATAATTTGAAATCAGGAAGTGTATTTCTTGCATTATTTTTTTTTGTTCGGGATTGCTGTGGCTATTTGGGGTCTTTTGTTGTTCCATATGAGTGTTAGGATTGTTCTTTCTATTTCTGTGAAGAATGTCATTGGTATTTTGACGGGGATCATATTGAATCTATACACGACTTTGGGTAGTATGGAGACTTACACTATGTTGATTCTTCCAATCCATTAACAAGGAATGTCTTTCCATCTTTCGGTGTCCTCTTTAATTTCTTTCAGCAGTGATTTGTAATTCCCATTGTAGAGATCTTTCACCGCCTTGGTTAAACATATTCCTAGGTATTTTACTTTTCTCATGACTATTGTAAATGGGCTTGCTTTCTTGATTTCTTTTTCTGCTAGTTCATTATTGGAGTGTAAAAACGCTACTTATTTTTGTATATTAATTTTGTATCCTGCAACATTATTAAAATTGTTTATCAGCTCTAAGAGTTTTTTGTAGAATCCTTAGGTTTTTCTATATATAGGATCATGTCATCTGCAAATAGGGACAATTTGACTTCATCTTTTCCTATTTGGATGCCTTTTATTTTTTTCTCTTGTCTAATCACTCTGTCAAGTACTTCCAATACTATGTTAAATAGGAGTAGTGCAAGCAGGCATCCTTGTCTTGTTCCTGTTCTTTTTTATTTATTTTTTACTTAATGCTTAGATAGAAAATTATTTTCTCAACACAGAAATGAAGGAAAACATCACAAATTAAATTTAAATCCAATTGATAAGGAGTAAAGTTAATACTCAAAGATTATCATTCTTAATGAAAAGAACTCTTAAAAATGAATCAGAAAAATCTAAGCAGAAATTTGGTGAAGGACATGAGCAGACAAGTCACACCCTCCTAAGAAACACAGGTAGCTAATAAGTACATTCTAAGATGTTGTTGCAGAGGTAGGGAGGGGAGGCTGGCCCTCAGCTCCTGTCTCAGGACCCCAGGTGGCTGGCTCCCTTGCTTGCCCAGTTGTTGGCAGTGGCAGGGCGTGAGGCCCTCAGCCCCCGTCTCAGGACCCCAGGTGGCTGGCTCCATTGCTTTCTTGTTCCTGTTCTTAAAGGAAAACTTTCAGCTTTTCCTCATTCAGGATGGTATTGGTGGTGGGTTTGTTGTATATGACTTTTATTGTGTTGAGATAGCTACCTTGTATACCTCATCTGTTGAGAATCTTTATCATGAAGAGATATTGAATTTCGTCACATGCTTTTTCTGCATCTACTGAGATGATCACATGGTTTTTGTTCTTGATTTTGTTGATGTGGTATTTATCACATTTATTGATTTGCATATTTTAAACTATCCCTGGGATAAATCCCCCTTGATCATGATGTATAATCTTTTTGTTGTGCTGCTGTATTCTATTTGCTAATATTTTGTTGAGGATTTTTGTGTCTATGTTCATCGAGGATATTGGTCTGTAGTTTTCTTTTTTTGTTGTATCTTCGTCTGATTTTGGTACCAGGATGATGCTGGCCTCACAGAATGAGTTTGGGAGAATGGCCTCCATTTCAATTTTTTGAAATAGTTTGGAAAGGATTGTTATTAACTCCTATTTAAAAGTTTGGTAGAATCCAGCATGGGAGCTGCTTCTGAGTGGCTCAATGCTCCTATGGTGGAAGCCAAAAGGGGCAAGGCTTCTGGGACTGCTGCCAGGTGGCTCAAGGCTCCTGCAGTGGGAGTCACAAGAAGTGGGGCTCCAGAGGCTTCTGCCCAGTGGCTCAAGGCTCCCATGGTGGAAGTTGTGCAGGAGGGGCTCTGGAGGCTGTGGCCAGGCTGCACAGTACTCTAGTGTCTGTGGCCAGAGGCTATGCAGTGGCCAGGGCCAGGTCCACCTGTTGTGCAGCTCCAGAAGCTGGGGCTGCAGCTGCAGGTGGCGTAGGCAGGGGCACAAACTCCCACGGGGGGAGATGGATCCAGGGCCCTGAGGCTGGCAACATCAGTGGTGACGAGGACTGGCTGGGGCAGGAGCAAAAGGGGGTTACTGCTAGGAAGTGCTCATGACAAAGTAGACTCTTCTTGTTTCAAGGGAGAATTCCTCTTGTGCTGATCCCAGCTTTCCATTCCTTGCTCTGGACCCCTTCTGCAGGAGGATTGTAAGTTGGGCACCTCTAGTCTGCCATCTTAACTGGAACTCCTCTGCTTGTTTGAAACAAACGGCTAGGAGAAACTTTAAAGCAAACTCCCAGGCTCAGGGGTTTGCATTACTCTGATAAAACTCAATATATGTCAACAACAACAACAAATTGATTAAACTCACCATTAATCACTTCCTGTCTTTTGATCTCACAAGGTTTTAGTCCCAATAACACTTCTCTACTAACAAGCTGCTGCCAGTTTGGTGGATCTGTCTCTAAATCATTTTCAAATTGTTCATCCTCACTTTGACTTTCTCCAAAAGCAATGCTGTCAAACCTAATGAAGAAAAAAATGAATTCTATTTGAGGACTTCAAGTGGACAATTGGAAATAGCACAAGTTTTTATATTACAGTAAATCAGTCAGATTTTTGAATCTTACTTAGCACAGAGCCTGAAACATCATCCTCTCCTACAAAACAGCTTATATATGTTATATACACCTCAATATGTATCTACTGAATTATTTGTGTCTATTAAGAACTTTCTTTTATACTGTCTAACAGTTTGTTGTACAGGGTTTCTTTTCCTTTAAAACTGGGATGTTAGAGAAAAAAAAGCTATATTTCTTAACCTTCTTAGCCTTTATTGAAAGCTACTGAATATTTACTTACTTCCGAAAGGGCTTTGGTGTCCCATGTTCAGTCACCCTGAAATAATGGAGAGTAAGGAGTCAACATGAAAACAAAATGGTGATCAAGAATTTTATACCAAAGGTACTCAAAACTGGGTTAAACTCCAGTGGCTTGATATACAGTTCTTCTGGATATTGTAATGATTTAACATAAAAGAAACTGGAAAAATTTCAGTACCTATCTAATATTTACTACCAACAAGCACTACTTGTTCCTCAAAACATTACATAGGGGAAAAAGTGCTACCAAGTATAGAAATGGTATATAATTTTAAAAACTTTAAGCAATGCCCTGAACCCCTCTAAGGTATTACTGAATTACCTTTCTATTTCGAATTCCTCCTCCTGTACTTGGTCTAATGGAGGAGGTGGGAAATCAAAGACAGTATTGGGAGTACGGGGTATGCCATCTAAGAAGTCTCCAGATGTTGGTGTTTCTCCAACTTGCTTTGATCCTGAAAAAACAAAACATCAGACATTCAAAGAGTAACAAAGTCACTGATAACAAAGAAAAATTAGTCCCCAGAAGAGCTTCAACCTAATCCAGAGCTACATTCTTATTTAAACAATTACTAGTTAGCAAGAACCAAAATTTTAATATACAAAAATTTTAAATACACTAAAATACAAACAGAAAATCATTTTTAAAGCAGCTTCCTAAAAATCAACATAAGACATGGCAACAACTCACAGAGTTCAGAAGAATGTATGATGAGGCACAACATTTTAACATCTTATCCTTTTCTACCTCCAGTATCGATCCTTCTTCATGTGTGCAAATTTTAGTTATTATAGTGATTCAACTCCAAATAATATAACCTCTTACTTCTTTTTCTTAAATTATCATCTTTATGTAATATCTATATTTCCTTCCCCTCTGAGAATTTTGCTCACTTATACTTCCTGCCTTCACTTTCCCTCCGTATCTTCCCAAAATTTAATTGTTATATTATTATTATTCGCTGGGTTATTAGTTATTACCTAACTTTAAATGAGCTATCTATATTTTTATTCCATCAAGGAGTTAGCATCTCAACTCTCTTCTATGCCAGATTAGGTATTTAGTGTCCACCTCCCTCCCTCTAATTCTATTTCCTTCCTTTTACCTTTCATTTCTTTCAGCTACATTTTTACTAGTATCACTAGGAGGACTTTTTATATTTATATTCTGATCTGCAGCACAGCCACAATGAAATATTCTGTGCTTTGCCTAGTAGGATGATTCTAAAAGTATGAAAATTAATAAAGAGTGCTTACATTATAATATACATATTATCATATAAAATATACAATGTACATATACATATTATTCCTGCCAGGTTAAGAGGTATGCTAGATAAGATTTTCTTTTCTACTGGTCCAGTGATAGAACTTTGGGACACTTGAAATGGAATGTTTATTACATTAAAGTCTATATACTATCAACTGCTTTAAGATAGCCCATTTTTTATCCTAATTCAAGTTTAGATCTTGACTTACTTTTTTGAACAACTCTATTTTTCATAGCATTTCTAAACATCTTTCTTTATTGCTAAGTTATATAATTTTATCAAGTTTCAAATTTTTTTTCATCCACTAACTCATACTATCACAACTGCTTAAAATTCCCTTTTCTTATCCCTGACGTCCTTGTGTTCCAATCTGGAGCAGCTGCTCCCTTAGCCTGTGACAAAACCATCATGATAGAACTGCCCTTTGCTGCTTCCCGGGGTTTCTCCACTGTTTCCTGGATCCCATGACATTTTCTTTCTTAATTTTTCTGGAGTGTGTATCCTCAAAAAATTTTCAAGGAAAGGGTGCATTTTGGTTAAAGTTTAGAACCTTGCATATCTGAAAAAGTCTTTGCTCTTTCTTCATATTTGTTGGATGGTTTGGATGAATATAGAATTCTAAGTTCAAAACTATTTTCTTTTACAAAGTTGGAGGCACTGTTGCTCTTTTGTATTCCAGCATCCAGTGTTATGATGAGAAACATGATGCAGCATAATCCCTATTTTCTCTCTCTTCAAAGATTTTAGGATTTATCTCTCATGCATTGAAAATCTCAAGGACATTTTAGACAGATTTTTTAAAAAAATCATTCATTATAGTTGAGCCCTTTCTATCTGAAGACACTTACTCATTTTCTTTTTTTTTTTTTGTCTTTTTGTCTTTTTTCATGACCGGCAACGGATCGCAACCCTCAGTGTCACGCCCGTACCGGACCGGGACCAGCAACGGGATCGCAACCCTCGGTGTTGCCCCCGCTCAGCCAGTGAGCGGCCGGTCTGTATGTGGGATCCGAACCCTCGGCGGGAGCGCTGCCGCGCTTCCCAAGCGGCGCACTGTAGCAGTGCGCCACCGGGCTGGCCCCACACTTACTCATTTTCAACTCTGGAAAACTTTCTCCTATTGTTTCTCTATTTCTCCTCCATGTCCTCTGTTGACGTTTTGTGAGAAAGATAGATGTAGAATTCTTTTCTCTCAAATTTCTTTCTGTTTTTTAAGCTGGAAAAGTTTCTCCAGAATCTCTCAAATATCTATCTTTAGATATTTCTGATATACATCCTAAAATATTTCCTTGAGTTTATTTTTTAAATTATTTTTAACAATTTTATTAAAAAATGTATATTAAATTTATTTTTAAAAACTTCTTTTCGGGCCGGCCCGGTGGCGCACTGCTACAGTGCGCCGCTTGGGAGCATGGTGGCGCTCCCGCCGAGGGTTCGGATCCCACATACAGACCGGTTCCTGCTCACTGGCTGAGCGAGGTGCGGGTGCGGCACCGGGGTTTGCGATCCCGTTGCCAGTCCCGGTCCGGTGCGGGCGCGACACTGAGGGTTGCGATCCGTTGCCGGACACGAAAAAAGACAAAAAAAGGAAAAAAAAAAAAAACAAAAAAAAACTTCTTTTCTATCCTTTAAATATTGGTAGTTGTGAGGAAATACGAAAACTTGAAAATATGTCCATAAATTTTCTTATATTCTTCCTTTCAGGGATGGAGCCTAATTCTTCCCTCCCTGAGTGTGGGCAAGTTTTAGTGACTTGCTTCTATCTTGAAGAAGTAACAGCGTATACCTACAGAGACTAAGTCATAAAAGACATTGGGGATTCCTTCTTGCTCTGTCTTTTGGATCACTCTGGGAAAAGTCAGCTACCATGTCATGGAACACTCAAGCAGCACTATGGAAAAGTCCATGTGGTGAGGAGCCAAGGCTTCCAGCAAGGAGCTAAGGCCTCCTGCCAATAGTCACCTGAGCGGGCACAGAAGTAGGTCCCTCAACCTCTCTTAAGTTCTCTGATAACTGGATAATATCTTGACTACAACTTTATGAGAGACCCCAAGTCAGAACCACCCAGCTAAGCTGCCCTCAAGTTCTTCACTCCCCAAAAAAGCGAGATGATAAATGTTTTTTGTATTAAGCCATTAAATTCTGGGGTAATTTATCACACACCATTGACTCCTAATATAATAGTTATTGTATTATATTTAACAGTCATATTTTTAAAAGCTTTTGTCTTTCAACATTCCTTTTTCATAGGACCCTATTCTTACCTGATACATGTAATAACTTATTTAACGTCCCCAAGTATAATATATAATTTAGTGGTAATTTTTAAGTTCTAGTCTATTACCAAAATTATCTTTTTCTTTTGGGAGCAATTTTTCTGTTTATTTTGTATTCTCTCTTATGCCATCATCTGATATGTTTGGCATTATATATTATCTTAGGTCTTGACTCTAATAAGCAAACTTTGCCATGAGTGAGTAATGAAGTTCATATTTAAGAAGTAGCTGCTTTGGCTTTCTTTTGCTGCTGTGTGGAAATAGGCTCGTTTCAGTCGGGAGCTCTCTGACAGGGTAAATCACTGGCATGCCTATTGTCGAGCTCTAGGCTCCCAAATGTTAGAACTTCAGGACATTAATACTATGGAGGACTTAATTCTCCCTACATAATACATTCGATTTCTCTAAAAAAGAGCACACTGGTCTTCTTCTGGTCCATAACTAACAGACTTAAATTCTATAATTCAGGGATCAGAAGCTGCTGACACACCTGTTTTGATTACAGACCTTCAATTTATTCACTATTTTCAGCGCTACTTCTTATTTATGCACTCCCTAACATATGCCAACTCTAAGCCCAAAGTCTCTCCAGGGTTCAAATGGGCAGGTTGGCTCCCACCTTGAACTCCTTAAACAAATTATGGGCTCTGGCTTCCTTAACATTGTTTATTCATCAAATCACTTTTGTCCACTTTCAATCTCCCAAATAGTTGTTGAACTCTCTTATTTGCTGACAACATACTCTCTTCCTCTACTTCCCTTTATGGTTTTTATTTTCCTTTATATATTTATTATGTTTTATTTTAATGAGTCATGGAAGCCATAAAATATCAATGCATATACTCAATCCAACATCTTCAGAATGCCAAATCTGACAAAATCCCCAGACTTTTCTCCAAATGTCACTCCCACTTCTTTGCCTTAAATAGAAACCTGCCGACCCTATGGGGGTTATGTTACCTCTTTGCTATAGTCCTCTCAAACAGAACTGATGTTCCTGTCATCCACTGTTTCCTTCACGGTGGAGACGAGATGAACGGCCTTCTTAATCCTCAGTACGACTTTTAGACCACTATCCTGCTGCTTTCTTGTAAAACTCACTTGCTTCATTAAGGCTCTCATACTCTGGATATTATCACATGTTCTCCCCCTCCTCACAACAATCATCTAGCAATACTAAACCTTCGGCTGCTGGCTCACAGTTTTCTTCTCCATGCTAAAATCATACTAGGTGACCTCAAAACCCATGTATACTAAGCTATTCAAATTCCTGACTCCTTGGTTCCTTACCTTCTTCATCCCTAGTAACTTCCTCTATACCACTTCAGTGACCACTCCCACAGCCTCATTCTTAATCATGTCATCACCATTAATTGAACTGCCTCCAGACTACTAATACAGACAGGCATTCCCTGCTTCAAATAAAACCACCTATTTTCCCAGCTCACTTGCTTAATAAATGCATTTTAACAAGTTTAAATATGGTAATAAGCTTCTTTCCCAATTATCTACAATTACTTCATATCTTTCTTTCCTTTTCAAATCCCTTTGCCTCACTCACTAAAACCTCACTCTCAGCTAATAGCCTTGCTCTTTACATACACTCTACATCCCTTCTCCTCTTTCCTTCTCAAAACTTTATTCTATTGCTTATACAGTCTCTCTCCTACATAGTCAACCTCTTCTCTCAGCTGGCTTCCCCTAACATTTAAAAAACAAAACAAGGGCCGGCCCGGTGGCACACTCGGTAGAGTGCGGTGCTTGGGAGCACTCCCGCCGAGGGTTCGGATCCCATATAGAGACCGGTCCGCTCACTGGTTGAGCGCGGTGCGGGCGCGACACTGAGGGTTGCGATCCCGTTGCCGGTCACGAAAAAAGACAAAAAGGGAAAAAAAAAAAATTCTAGCATCTCAGATTTTTTTAAAGTCTTCTTTAGACCCCCAACATCTGCCTGTAACTACTGACCAGTCCCCTCAATGCTCTCTTTAACTTTGCTTTATTGGACTTAGCACAATTTGAATTTTTTATTTACGTGACTATTTCCCCCATGAGACTAAGCTGCATGGGGCAAGCACCTGTGTACAATTATTGCATGCTAACATGTGATACAAAGCAAATGCCTGACAGAAAGCTCTATAAATAGTTTTTGGATGGATGAGAAATAGGAGTTATCATTCAGCATAGGCTTGCCATGGGTTGCAGAATATTAAGATGTTAAACCTAAATTAAACTGGGATTCAGTCTTGATTAAAATAATCTGCTACTCTATTTTTCAGTCAGTGTGTTTATTTTAAAATCTTGATACTTAGTTAAGCTAAACTACAACATTAGCTCACCCGTATCATTCTCTTTCCCTCCTTCCTGGGAAAGAGTGGCCCCTGAAGCCACTGAAGAAATGGAATTGGCAGGCAGGTATCCAGTGTCTGTTCCTTCATTTGCTAACCCACTCTGGCGCAACTTAGCAGAGTCCTGGGGTTCAGGACTCACAGACGAGGGTGTGGGTAAGTGCTTAGGGTAACGTTGCTTCTGTAGTTCCATGGCTCTGCCAACTGAACAGAAAGCAATGGTTAATAATCTGTGTTGCAAAATGCTAAAAGGAAAAAAAAGATGATGTAAAAGGACCTGAAAAAATGTCTGAAACATAGTTGGCCCTAGAAAAACGTAAAATTAATTATTTCAGAGAGCAAGGAATAGAGAGAGACAGATGGAGGAAGGCGTAGGTGGGAGATAAGAAGATGGAGGAGGGATGAAGAGAAAAGGCAGGGAGAAGGTGGAAGATGAGGATGAGGAGGGGGAAGAGGAAGAAGAAGAGTCATGAGAAAAGGAAATGAAGAGAGCAATGGTGGGTAGGGGACAGGGAATGCTGAAAAACATAGACAGACACATATAGAGCTGTATTCATTATGAAGATGAAGCCCTATGTCTCAGTGAGCTCTTAGCATGTCCCCACCCCACCTCTCCCCCAACACTCACAACTTCATCATCACAATATGCCTCAGAGACTGTTCCCTATCCTGCTTATTATCCCTGTTCCCATCAGCCGCCATGAGAAGCCAAAGCCTCTCGGGACATCATCCTCGATAGCACTGAACATCCTCACACAGCTTTTTATGCCCATAATCTAACCCCATCTTCCCTAATTCCTAAAATTATTTTTCTATACCCTTTGGAAATCATGATCAGCATCTGTGAAATCCTCCATCCCCTCAACCTCCTCTCTGAAAATTTCCTTCACCTTCTCAGTGTTTCTTAACAAGGGGCACCACTAGCATTTGAGTGAGACTTTCTCATTGTGAAGGACATTCATTATCACTGTAATACAACTCCACTCCCACTCACACCACACCAATATTTTCAAATATGGTACTATCCAAGATGAGAACCACTACATGACCTAGTTACTCTCCCCACCATACCACCATCCCTATTTCTCCTTCAGCCTTCTCTAGTGAGCTGGTCTCTCTCCATTGAACTTGGGGGTGGAGGGAGATCAGCAAAAAAACACAGTGGAGAGGTGGAGAAATTGAAAAAGTATGGGGAGAGTGATATATGTATAAAGAGATTAAACAAAGTATGATGGAGAGATCCATGAACACTTTTTTTTTGTTTTTTTCTTTTAATTTAACAAACATAACTTGAATGCAAAAAAAAATCAGAATAGGTAAGCAAATTATGTTATGGACATCTGAAAGAATACTGCCATTAAAGGAGATGTTTATGGCAATTTTACGTCACAATAGGGGATACTTAGTTCAGAAATAATACTGAATGGAAACAAGCTACATTGGAAGTTCAGTGAAATCATCTCAAGAACGCCTTTCTCCAGCAATTCATTCTAGCAAAGGAGACTCTGAAGTAAAGATGGCACGAAACTGGGATTACAGCATTTCAAAACTTCAACGTACTTGCACTGTTGTCATGACGGCTTGGTCTCCTTGGGGGTCCCAGGATACTGGGGAATCCTCTTCGCTTCCCTTTTTCTTCGCCTTCTCTATCTTTCTTCATACTTTGCTAGAGTTGAGGTACAAAGAGATTAGCAGTATGTAACAGTGTAGATTTCTTTTGCTGTTTTCAAACACAGAAGTGAGAATCTAACGGTCAGTTGAAATAAATTAGTTAAATGTAAATGAAAGCACACATGCACAGAGCACACATCAGAGGCTGACACACAGTACTGTGTACACCTCAAACTCAAGATGTCTTTTCAAACCCTTTAGAGCTGAAAATTTTGGAAAACAAAAGGATAATTTTATAACACATTTACCAGGAGCTTCTAAACAATTCATTCATCCATTCAACAAATATTTACTAAGCTCCTAATGTGTGAAGGCACTACGCTAAAAGCTAAGAATACAATAATGAAAAAGGTCTTTGCCCTCACAGAGCTTTACAATCTAGCAAACATTAAAAACACAAATAATTACAAACTCTGACAGGCACTGTAAAAGAAAAGTATAAGACACTAACAGAGTTGGGAATGGCACTCTGTGTAAATTGCTATTTTCATTTTTCATATTGTCTAAAATAAGCTTATAAGACTAGATTTGTCGGGCTGGCCCGGTGGCGCACTGCTGCAGTGCGCCGCTTGGGAGTGCGGCGGCGCTCCCGCCGAGGGTTCGGATCCCACATACAGACCGGTTCCTGCTCACTGGCTGAGCGAGGTGCGGGCGCAGCACCAAGGGTTGCGATCCCGTTGCCAGTCCCGTCCGGTGCGGGTGCGACACTGAGGGTTGCGATCCGTTGCCGGACACGAAAAAAGACAAAAAGGAAAAAAAAAAAAAAAAGACTAGATTTGTCTGTTTATGTCTAGATTTGAGATTTTTGAGAACAGGGACCATATCTTATACCTTTTAATATGCCTACCACTAATTTGTTGATTAAGCAAATATTAAGAAGAAGAAAAACAGAGAAACCAAACGTAAAGAAGCACCAATACCAGGGCACTCTCTATTATTATTCCAGTCTTACCTTGATTTTTGGAAGGAATCCAATCCGACCTCGCTTGTGCTCCAAATTCCGGGGTTCTTTCACTTTTACTCCCAAATGCTTCATGTACATGAGAATAACATACTGCATTGTGGAACTAGGGGAGATAAGACTAAGTAAAATAAGATTCTGAGGAGGGAGGATTAGTAGAATAAAGACATCAAATGATTTCTAAAACCCCAGCACTGGAATTCCTGAAATTAATCAAGCAAAAAATAAAGATCTTTTCATTGTACGCAGAAAAGAATTCTACTCAAGATGACACTAGAATATTAGTCAAATACAATACAGGCCACCAGAGGGAGACCACAGTCTATATTTGTAAGTTAAAAGAAATAAACTGTAGTTTAAGGCTAACAGGAGAAAAGATAACTTCTTTTTTTCTTAAAATGCTAGGGAAAAACAGTTATATTACCTCTTATCTTCTTCTACAGCCTGAGCAGTCATCCTAAAAATAAAAATGTTTAAAAATGAAATATAAAAGTTTAATAAGAGTTGCTATTAAACTCAGATACTTGAAACAACAGAACAGAGGAAAATGCTCTGGGTCCCACCCTATATCTCTGTCACTTACAGTAAAATGCCAAAAGAAAGCTAATCCCCAAAGGAACTATACACTTTTCACACTGATGTCAAAACCTATGAATTAAAACCAATAAAAGAATTCAACCTGTTTTTTAATTACTGACTAGAAATTTTAGAATTACTCATTTACCAACACCCAGAAAAAGAAACACAAGAACTTTACTGAAAATAAAACATCAGAAAAGAAAATTCCAGTTTCTTAAGTATTGTAACAAAACTAACAGCTCCACATATACAATCTGACAGCCCTTCTAAATTTGTTCAAAGGGTACTTCAAGCATAACTAGCATCTCAGTAGAGAGGGCATTTCTACATACACTTCTATTACTTACAACACTTCTTCAATTTTGGCAATAATCTGTTCTGCACATGCCCGCTCCTTCTCCAAAGTTATCCGGTCCTTGTTAGGCTCTGCATCAAGTTTAGTTAGCTCACTTTCAGCCAAGGTCAGTCCCATACTACGTTTCTGCCTGATGGTAAAGGGAATAGGAGAAAATTTTTGAGTAGCCTAGAGAAAAACAATCTCCCCATGGAGACATTTCAATCAAAGTCTCCATAGCTATGAATTTCTACGAACAAGCAAAATGTCATAGTTTTCTATTTATAGACCAATGTCACCTAGGATAACAGAAGAAAAAAATTCATAGGCAATCACTCAAAGAACACATATCTTGAAGAAACACACTTAGCAAAGACACAGTACTGAGCTTTAATCCTGAAAGTGTACAGAAGGGGATTAAGGACTCTACATTCTACTCTAACCCTTTGACTCCAGATATTCATTATGTTTTAATAACAGTGATAAGATCACACGGTTTAACTAGTACTAAGCTAGTATTTAATGTGTAAATTTTTTCTACCTAAAAAAAAATAAATTCAGAATGACCATATCAGGTTTTATCTATCACCGGGCTTACCGAAAATCTTCCAAGTGCCTCTGAACTTCTGGGTGGACTTTTTCTTGCATAGTTTGGATATAGTGGCGATGTAGATCCTCAGGAATAAGCTCAGGTCTTCTCTTTTCTGCATAAAGAATAGAAAAGAAATTATTTGATCTAAAGGTATGTTCTGTCCAACATATAACTGGCAACATATCAATGCTACTTGGTACAAATTTAACTTGGAATGCACCAAAAAGAAGTTCTTCAGTGCATTTCATATATTTCATCTCAGAATCTAGATTTCATTTACCCTTAAATATAGACTCTTCTTCTGTGGAGATTCAGGTGATCAAGCTAGTCACCATGTGACATATAAAACCTTTAGAGATGAGCTGAGCTACATATCTATAGAGATGTAATTCTCCAGAATGTTGGTGATCCAAACTTACCTAGATCTACAGATATTTCATCAGGAACAGAAACTTTCAGGTGCTAAAACAAAATGCAAACAAAAAGTGAAACAGCACTAAAGACTTTTCAAGATGTATATAAGTACTTGTATAAAGTAAAGTATCACAACTTGGATACCTATTCTTACAAACATATTCACGTATAAGCTCATTTATTCATCCAAATTTCATAGCTATGGAACAATCTATCGTTTAAAGATGCCCTTTTCCCAAGGATCATGTTATAAACAAAATGTCTACAGTCATCTCACTACATAACTAAATACTTTTGTATCATATTTAATCCTAATGAATACACTGGCTCTGACTTTTTAGGATCATTGGTTAATCAGTTATGCATCATTTGAATCAATATAATTAAAACCCAAACTATGTGTATGTTATCATATGAAAAATTTAGTCATATATATTTCCTATATCTGAGATGCTCAGCCTATAGACCATGATATTCCCAGTCATTTTCCTGTGTAAAGTTAACCCTCATAACAGTCACACTCTAAATGAGAAAGTAATGTTGAGTTTTTGGAGTCTTAAATCTCCTGGAATCATCCATAGCTTTTGTTATTAAACTAACTAAGGTAACTGTCTTAGAATTTATTTCTTCCTAGCTAAGGTTTTCCCTAATAATAATTGCAGTTTTTGGTCCCATTACCAGATTGTTGTATTTTCCTCTATCAATTTGAAGGAAAAATTTTATTATTCTGCATTTGGAGGAACTATCTTAACCTCTTCATGTTTTTTTTTTTTTTTTCCTGACCGGTAAGGGGATTGCAACCCTCGGCAGGGTGTGGTCTGCACCACGCTTAGCCAGTGAGCACACTGGCCATCCCTATATAGAATCCAAACTCGTGGCCTCGGTGCTACCAGTGCTTCACTCTCCCGAGTGAGCCATGGGGCCGGCCCTTCGTGTTTATTTTGTATTGTATACTTATTTAATCATATACCTCCAGAATTTAAGCAATTCCTATAAGATGTGAAGTTTAAATTTGAAAATAAGTCACCACTAAAAATTATGACACCTCTTATGTTCATTTGCAGAAGAATGAAGTGGATTTCAAAACTTTCTCTTTGGGCCAGCCCATGGTGCACTTGGGAGAGTGCAGCGCTGGGAGCGCAGCGACGCTCCCGCCGCGGGTTCCGATCCTATATAGGAATGACCGGTGCGCTCACTGGCTGAGCGCGGTGCGAGTGACACCACACCAAGGGTTGTGATCCCCTTACCGGTCACAAAAAAGACAAAAAAACCCAAAAAACTTTCTCTTTAAAGTTGCCAGGTAGTATAGTTCAAATAAACTTTCTTCACAAATGCAAAAAGGTATATAAAAGTTCATTTGTGTATCTGTGTATTTATATGAAATAAGTATGACTTGTAGCATAAGAAAATAATTAGCAAATTAATCAATCAGGATTCTCCTTAAACTTTCATGTTGATATACAGTACTTATGTAGATCATGAGCAGCAAAATACAGTTTTGACTTAGCTTAGAGCTCTTAAGAAATGTGAAACTCAAATACACTTAAATATACTGTCATTCTCCATCAAAGCAACTTATTTTAATAAAAATAATATGTGATATTTTAAACAATGGCAGTATAATCAGAATCCTAATTAATTCAACAAATATCTCAGTGACTACTATGTGCAAGGAACTCTTCAGTGTTGGGGACACAGGAGCAAACAAAAAGAACAAACAAATCTGCCCGCATGGAGCTTATATACAGGGTAGGAAGAGTAGGAATATAAACAAACAAACAAAATAAATAAAATATACATTTCTGTGGACAAAGATAACACAGAAGAAGTGACAGAAAGTGAAGGAGGTGAGACTTTAAGTAGGTTTGTCAGGGAAGGCCTCATTCAGAAGGTAATCATATTTAGCAGTGTGCAAGTGTATAAGTAACTTTGTAAAGGAATACACAGAAAATGGGGAAGGAGCTGGAGGGAGAAGTGGAACCAAAATGTTTGTGTGTGTGTGTTTGTTTTAAGATAGGAAAAAGAACAATGTTTGCATGCTAACATGAAAGCTTCTTTAGAAAACAAAAAATTGATCATGCACGGGAGGGAAGGATAATTGCTAGAGTAAGGTTTTTGAGCAAGAATACAGAAATAAACTCTGGGTAGACAGGGAAAGAGAAGGCTTTGGATAAAGGATGGACTATCCCTCCATAGCATCAAGAGAAAAAGCAGTGTATGTGGTATGATGGAGGTAAGTGATACATCTGGTAGAAGTTCTCTTCTGTATACTTTAAATTTCTCAGAGAAACAGCATAGTCATCAGCTGAGAAAAGGCTAGGAGAAAGATGGTATGAAGTAGTCATTTAAAAGAACTGCAAATGTGAAGGAACTTGGAATGTGCGGCATGATTATCCAGGATGCATGAAGGACTAACTGCTATTTACCCATATCAAGGCTAATAATGAAACTTAGTTTAAAAACCTTATTAACATCTTTATTGGTAAAATAAAACACTATTGTCATTTATTTCAGTGTTAGTGAGATCTTTTCCACCACTTTTTAGTTAAGCTTGTCCCTCCAAACTTCAGAGGCTACCCAGAGTTCAATTATGCAAGTATTATCCCTTGAATCCTAATATGAGAATACTTCAAAAAGTTGGTGGAAAGATTTGTATTATCTTTCAATTCTATTTTTCATGAACTTTTTGAAGTACCCTCTTGCACGTGCATGCACGCACACGTTCTCCTTTTCATTCCCTTGTTCTAACTACACAACGTAAAAACCCAAATTTACATATATATATATAGCCCCTAAAACCTACTATGAGAATTCATATGCCTAAAACTAATTAAGAAATGATTAAAAAATAACAATCAAGAATAGTCAATGATTGAGATATAACACAGATATCAGAAAGCACAACAAAATCCAAAAAATAATACAGGAGGGAAGGTTGGATGTAGAAGGTTAATAATTCAATGTACTAAAGCAAAGATTATAATATTAATTTGGCAACTTACTGCAGATCGATCCAGGAAGAACTGATGAAACTCAAGGAAGATGCGACGAGTTTCCTTGGAATTGGTCTGCTTATACAGGTCTGAATAGAGATAACAAAGCTATAGTGGAGAAAGAAATAGAAAAGACAAAGTGAGAAATTATGGAAAATGTAATTTGCTAGATCCTCATTGATTAGGATTGTTTGGAACAGGTAGGTCACCATAAACAATGTAGTTATTACCATGTAACCAAGTCTTTTAAAAAAATAAATTAATAACATTTTAAGTATCTTTAATATCCATGCTTGCATGTTTGGAAAACTGAAAGAAGCCTGTCCACTCATCTTGTGGATATAAAAAGTTCTATAGTATGAATCAATATAAGAACTCTGAATCAGCTAAACTGTAAAATATATTACCAATGTTGCAGGGTCAAACTGTGAAACTACATGGTGTAAGAAAACAGCCAAGTGAGCAGGGCGAGATTTTAGAAGTTCAATGCTCTGGAAACAGCTGCACTGCCCATTGATCTAGAAGAAGAAAATAGTTTTACATCAATAACTCCAACATACAAATTCAAAATGCAATGTAGGCTCAACTGAACATAGCTATTTGAAATTATTACTTTGACCTCCCTATAAAAAATTCAAGATTTAAAAAAATTTCACTAAAATTTATTAGCAACACAGGCTATAGAATCTCTTCGTCTGAAAATTAATCATCTCTTGGAGATAGGTTAGAAGACAGACCATTTTGGGAGAATGCAAGTTTAGGAGATGATTATCAAGGAGCTTAGATGTCTACAAATCAGTAAAGTAAAAACAGTCTAACATTTCTAAAAATGTAATGGAAGGCTTTTGCCCGATAACAAAATAGCTGTTTTTCCTTTTCTTTTGGGCTAATTGCAGAAATGATGAAAGGAAATGGAGCTGTATGATTTTAAGTTAAGACAACTGCTAGAATATTTGTATTATCTCTAAATACACTAAACATAGAAAACAGCAATAGTTAAACTTAAGGTAAACCAGCATCATAATTTCCATATAATGTTTCACATTTAGATAAATCAGAAAAGAAAGTTAATCTAAACAAATAATAACAATTCTATACAATATCTGCCAGAAAATGTAAAGAATCACTTCCCAAATCATTCTAAAGGCCAGCATTACCCAACTATCAAAGCCAAAGTATCACAAAAAAGAAAAGTACAGACCAATATCCCTCATGAACGTAGATGCAAAATTCCTTAGCGAAATAGCAAATTAAATCCAACAACATATAAAAGGGATAATACATCATGACCAGTTAGGGTTCATTCCAGGAATACAAGGCTGGTACAACATTCTAATATCAACCAATATAATTTAACATATTAAGAGAATAAATCAGAAAAAAACTTGATCATCTCAATCATTCAACAAAATTCAACATCCAGTCATGATAAAAACTCTCAGCAAACTAGGAATGTTCCTTAGCCTAATAAAGAACATGTACAAAAATACCTATAGCTAACATCATACTTAATTATGAAAGACTGAATGCTTTCTTCCTAAGAAAAGGAATAAGGCAAGGATGTCTCACCACTCCAATTCAACCTCATAATGGAAGTCTTCATTGCCAGTGCAATGAAGGCAAGAACAAGAAATAAAAGATAAACAGATTGAAAACAAGGAAATAAAAATTGTCCCAAAAGACAAAAATCCCAAAGGCTTATTTTTAAAAGCTCCTAGAAATAATAAGTGAACTTAGAAAGATCACAGATACAAGGACAAGAATCAAGCCAATCATATTCCTATATATCATCAATAAACAATTGGGATTTGAAATTTTAAAAAAATACCACTTTCTATACACCACCCCATCCCACCAACTGCCTCAACAAAATGAAGTACTTAAGTAGAAATCAATGACCTAACTCTTACTGGCTTTAAAAGCAAAGTCATTTCTACCGGTCAAAGCTAAAATAAGCAAGTAACACAAGGGGCTACTGGTTCTAAGATTTAGCTTCAAATCCTTACGTATGTTTATGTAATATCCAGAAAATGTTCATTTTTGCAACAAATCAGACATCTCAGAAAATTAATAATTTATTTTTTAGAAAACAATGTCATCACCTGTTCATGTTCAGTACCAAAATCATCATCCTCCGCTCCAATAATATGAGGTGCTATACGGGTTGAGGGACTCCCCACAAGTGACTGAGTATCCTGGTAACAACATTCAGAGAAAAGGTACAGAAAAATTATCTGGTGGTCAAATTCAGAGAAAAAAATAGTCAAACCATCAAAAAGACATGGTTCACTTAACTGGTGAAATTTTGGGGGGTTTACTTTCTTTCAAGTACTTCATTTTCAAAGTAGTAGTTCTCAAATTTTCAAGGCCATGAACTACTTTAGCGGAGAAAACAACTGTGACAGTATTGTTTGTTTCTTGGGGGTAAAAACATTTCCCCGTGAAACAGTAGATACTCTTTGCTCACCACACCCTTGGTTATCTGATTCTAATCACTTTCTGTATACTTCACTTATTAATTCGTACATATCTAGGCCCTGTTACAGAAAGAAAACTGGTTTACATAGTTACAACGAAAAAATTAAATTAAAAAAAAGTGACAGAAGACAATAGGACAAAGGAAAAATGAGAAAAGAAATAAGACAAAGTTAGCAGAGAAGTTAATATACTTGAGAAGTACTAACCAAAAATTTCTATTAAGTGTACTTAATTGAAAGTTGTCACTAAACCCTATGTTTTCATTTAAAATTCATTTTCTTAAGTGCATAATGAAGTGTTTTTCAACTGGAACTGATGACATTTTGGGCAGATAATTTTTTGTTGTGGGGGTTGTCCTGTTCTTTATAGGATGTTTAGCAGCAACTCTGACTGCTATACCCACCCACTAGATGCCAGTAGCAGCCTTTTAGTCACGACAATCAAAAAAGCATTTCCAGACACTGTCAAAAGTCTCCTAAAGGGCAAAATCATTCCTGGTTGAAAATCACTGGCATAATGGAATAAAATTTAAGTAATATCACAAACACTGCTATAGAAACATGGTAACAAAATTGTAAAAATAAATTGTAGGTTGGCAGATTGTACCCCATGCAACAGTTCATCCCTTTGTCAATGCACAAAGTCAGATTTAGCATGAAAAAGGCAGTGTAGCGGCATTGATGTATAATGTAATAAATACGGGATGTTTGAAGACCATAAGCACTAAAATCAAAGACCATATAGCATTAAAAGAAATAAAAAGTTTGGCAGAGATAGGAAAAGAATGAGTTTGGTTTAAATCTGACAGCAGTTGAACATGCAGGAACTAGAGTTCAGCAACGAAGGATGGGGCTATCCTGGTTTGAGGATCATCTGCATAGTAGTTATAGTTGAAACTATATAAACGGATCCACAAGTTATAAACTGAGTAAATAATACGTATCTAATTTTTCCTTCTTGAGTGCATTGCAACATTATGTACTGTATCTCCTAACTTGATCTTGCCTTTTTCACTACTCTTTTATTCTCTTTAATCACAAGGCTTTAAAAATTAAAAAAAAGACAGGTGAAACAACAGAAATTCATTTATAGCAGCAGTCAATTTTTGATTTTATAACTGATTTAATGTCTTTGATTTTTCAATAGTTCTTATGTTGCTACTAATCGGTACATCACAAAATGCTGTTAAATCTTTTACTATAAAACTTTAAACAAGTCTAATTAAAAAATAAAATCAGAATGCTAAAAGCATTCAATTAAGAACAGGTAAGAGCCAGCAATCCCATTTCTAGGTATATATCTGAAAGAACTGAAAGCAGGGCAGCATTATTCACAATGGCCCAAATGTAGAAGCAACCCACTGACAGATGAATGGATAAACAAAATGTGTCATATATACATATCATGGAATATTATTCAGTCTGAAAAAGGAAGGAAATTCTGACACATGCTACAACATGGATGAACCTTGGAAACATTATGCTAGTGAAGTAAGCCAGTCAAAAAGGACAAACATGTATGATTCAATTTACATGTGTACCTACAGTAGTCAAATTCAAAGAGACAGAAAGTACGATAACGGTTGCCAAGGGATAGGGAGAAGGAGGAATATGGACTGAGTGTTTAATGGCTACCAAGTTTCAGTTGAGGAAGATGAAAAAGTTCTGGAGATGGATGGTGGTGGTGGTTGCAAAATAACATGAATATACTTAATGCCACTGTACCCTTAAAAATGGTTAAAGTAGTAAATTTTACATTATATATATTTTACCACCACTACCACAAGAACAAATAGTACTAAGCAACTGAATAACACTAACTAACCATATAATATCTCTTTTATTCAAATCTTTATTAAATTCCTTTAAGTTTTCTCTAAAAAAAAAAAAAAAAGAATAGGCAAATGTCACATCTGTCTACCATACCTTGAGTACTATACAAGGAAAGCTAAAGACAGCACTTTCACTGCATTAAATTTCATACTCACGGTGTCCTTGTCCTGAATTGCTTCATTTTTCTCTGGGTTTTCATCTACAAAAATCCTCTCTTTCAGGCCAGTCTTGGGACTCTAATGAAAAAAAAGATCTTCCATTAATTTATTTCAAGAGGCTCACCAAAAGGCCAGAAGAAAAAATAGTGTAAAAAATTAATGTACTAAATTTTATATTTGTATTTAAAACTACTAAATATATTTCATATAATACCTGGCTCTACTGCTTTTTTTCCTGACTTTGGCAAATCACTTATTCTCTCAGCTTTTCAGTTTTAAGTTAATAAACAACACAGAACCAATAGAACAGCTTTACCTAATCTCCAGGCCTGGGGGTTACTTTTCTACCAAATAACTCTAACTACATACATTACATATCTCAAACTCATTATGTCAAAATCAAGCTATCTTTATCTATCTTTCCTAACCCCCACTTTCCCAAACTATCCATTCTTTCCAAGTTAAAAGCATTTTGCCCTATTTATATGAATAAATGTAAGCTTGTATTTTTCTGTCACTACCTCATGTAAAAGCTGCTGTATGGATTTTTATAAACTTTACATGGTATGTAAAATACAAATTACATGACATGAGGAAAGTTCACTTTTGGGTGATGAGAAACACCCCAAAGCAATGGGAGCTATTCTTCAGAGCAACTGAAAATGAGGAACGAGAGACGGGTGTATGAATGCCAATAGGGGAAGATACTCACACATGTTATCTACTCATATGCCAAGATATCACAGGACAGAGAAAACAGCAGTTTCAAATATATGCCCCACTTTGGAGAAATGGATGACTATGAGTCTTTGACAAGAGATATAAAAGGAAAGATTAGAATAATCCTGCCACAAAAAGCAAGGAAGCTATCAAATATACTGGAGAGTCATGTGAAAAAACATAGGAGACAACTTGAGAGGGCTCCCACCAACCAAAAAAGGGTAACTCATGTTCATGTTCTACGAGTTCAAAATATTACACACACATCTCTTTGGAGTTTGGTAGGGTATCAACTCATCTGGAAAGAATCAAAGAAAAGATTCTTTAAAAGGAATAGAATAAAAAAAATAAAAATAAAAATAAATAAAAGGAATAGAATAAAGAAAAAATTTTTTTTCAGATGCTTCGTAAAAGAGTCAAGGAAAAGTATTTATCCTGCATACCCTGTATAAGCTATATTTTAGGGTAACCTCATAGCTAGTAAGGGAAAAATACTTCTTTATAAAATAATTCCATCTAATAAATACAGAAAGAATGACAAAATTATAATATCTCCCTTTTGAAACCCCTAATTAAATAATGAATCTAGGCATTTTGGCCATCAATGGCATGTAAAAACATTACATAAAAGCTTGATGGGGAACTTTATAATGAAGGAATCATGTTGACATCACCTGAACATAAACAAACATTCAACCACAGTAAGACAACCAGACATTCACCCCCTGATGTGATAGGATGGCATGTATACAGTACCACCCATGAATTGTTCTTGCCAAACAACAACCATCAAACCTTAATCTGATCAAGACTCTAGATCTAACTATCAGTTTTCAGGAAATATACATACAGGAACATGTTATAAAACACCATGAAAATACAATTAGAAAGTGGGCTGTTTTACTAGACATATTACCCAATTTCTTCAACAACAACAAAAAAAAAGCAAGGAAAAAAAAAAGAGGAGAGAACTATTATAAATTGCAGAGACTTAAAATGACTTATCAACCAAAGGCAATATGAGGACCTTAACTGGATCCTGATTCAAAAATAAAAACTGTAAAAAGATCATTATAAGATAATTAGGATAATCAAATTGTATATATAAAGAAAATATTAATTCTTAAGGTTTGATAAGGATATTATACATATATTTTAAAAACATCTTACCTTTTAGGGACACATATTAATAAAATAATATCTTAGATTTACTTTTAAAATAATCCAGTGTTTAGAGGGTGTGAGGAATAGGGGATATAGACAAGACAAGTTTGAGCACACGATGATGAATGCTGAGGCTGGGTTATCGGGGACATGAGGGAGGTAATTATGCTAGTCTCGGTACTTCTGGATATGTTTGAAAATTTTCTAAAATAACTTTTCAAAAATATCATTCACAAGTTGAAAATCAAAGAGGCAGACGCTCTAAATTTTAGATGATGACTCGTGATCAAGTTGTTTCTCTTGTGAGAAATGGGGTTATGATGGGGCCTGCCCGGTGGCGCACTGGATAGTGCGCGGCTTGGGAAGCGCGGCAGCGCTCCCGCCCGAGGGTTCGGATCCCACATGCAGACCGGTTCCCGCTCACGGGCTGAGCAAGGCGCGGGAGCGACACCGAGGGTTGCAATCCCGTTGCCGGTCCCCGGTCCGGTACGGGGGCAACACTGAGGGTTGCGATCCGTTGCCGGACACGGAAAAAGACAAAAAAAAAAAAAAAAAAGAAATGGGGTTATGAACTCTTCAAAGCCTTCTCCAAGGTGAGCAAAAGCAGAGAATTTATTTTTACAATATTAATATCACAAACACCGCCAGGAGACTATTTTATAAAAATGAGAAGAAAATTTTAAAAATTAAAAACATTGATTCAAAAGATAATAAGACTTAGTCCTCCAAACTTTTTGCAGTACAATTGAAACAAACACGGAAATCTATAACAGAATCACATTTTTAGCCTTGAACAGACACTTGTAGGAATTAAACCACTCTGTTATGTGTTCAGTAGATACCCTGCTCTGGACTTTATCATTTCTTATCTGGATCTTCAGAATATTCATTTATTTATTTGGCCTCAGTTTTCCTCATCTATGAAATGGTGCTATTGTTTCTTTGAGATTATAATGAGAGTTAAAAAGGGTATCTGTAATGAGTTAGGTACAACCTCTCACACAAAGCAGGTATTCAATAAATGGTAATTATTCAGCACACATTTGTTAAGTTCCTACTAAGCCAAGCAGTCTTCTTCTCTTACAGATCTCCCTGTCTCTACTCCAATTCATTTTCCACACTGACATGTTTTTCTGTAGGCAAGATAAATCCTAAAAGCTTTACACATTAATTATGTTGTTCTTTCAAATTCTTATTAAACATCAATTACATGTCAAACATTGGAATGTCTATTTCTACACTCACCAATTCACTCTTTATTTTATAAGGTTATATTTCTAAGCCACAAGTTTTTATTAACATGCCTCTAAATACAAGATGAAATTCAAATTTCTCATTCATATAACTTGTTCTGAATGCTTACAATCTACCATGCTTTGAAAACAGAAAGTCAGATAAGACTGTCCTTGTGCTTTCAAGGAACTTCCACCTATTGGTAGAGACAAGCCACAGAAACAGAGAAGAGAAGCAGCACTAAATCAAAAAGGAGAGTATGAGAAGGATTCCCAATAGCACTGTTAGAACACACTGAAGCCCTTTGTAGTGTGGACTCAAGACTTTGTTTCTAAGATAATCTCTAGCCATTTCATCCATCACCCTGATATGCCAAGTTGCCCTAAAATTTTCACTGCTCTTCCAAAATGTTATGCATTTTCATACTTTAGTGCTTTTGTTTATATTTAGAATAATGGTACTTTGGAGCTAGGTCAAGGTAGATCACTTATTGCCTGGGTAAATTTGGCAAGTTAGTTAACTCTCTTTGGCCTCAGTTTTTTCTCTTGTAAAGTTAGAATAACAGTAGTACTACTTCATAAGGCTGTTTTGAGAAATAACTAAGGTAAGGAATGTAAAACCCTTATCACAGCATATGGTATGTATGCCCAATAAATGTTAGCTAGTATTTTTTCTTAAGCCAAAATTAAAATTTTCCATTAAAATCTTTATTATTAACAAATTTTTTGTTAATAATAATCTGAAACAATTGATTACACATATGTATGTGGGGTGCCACATTGAATATGAATACCTGCGTACAATATGCAATGCTCAAATCAGAATAATTAGTATATTCAGCATTATACAACATAACCATTTTTTGTGGCCCTTTACCAATCTCTCACTAAGCCCCCCTACTCCTTCCCCCTTTTCCCACCTCTGGTAACTTTAGTTCTGTTCTCTCTTCCCATAAAACTTTTAGCCAACCCAATCACAAGACTCCTATCACCATCTTTCAAAAAAAAAAAATCCTCAAATTTTCCCTGCATGAGGAACTGAGTCATTGGGCCTAAGCCTCAGAGGTAGCCTGAATAATGGCTTACACCGCGGGCTTTCAAATTTTTTTTTTTAATGACAACCTTTAATTACAAAGAAACTTTACATTGTTAACCAGCACATATGTGTATGTGTGTATACAACAAAAGTCACAAGGAGTAACACCTCTTCTACATATAAAGCACTCTTACTTCCTGTTCTATTCTTTTTTTGTAAATACTGGTCACAACCCACTAAATTGATTTCATGACCGACAGTTATAAAAACACTGGCTCAGACTACTTCCCTCATCACTTTTAAAGAGGTCGACCTACAGCATTTTTAAGTCATTATTCCTATCACTGCATACTACACACAAAACATTGCTAAGTAACTAACACCAAACTCAGCTTTTAAGTATTCATATGACTATGGTGCTATATCATATTCAACTAATAATATGGAGGTACTTCAAAAAGTTCGCGGAAAAATGGAATTAAAAGATAATAATAATCTATCCATGAACTTTTTGAAGACTCCTTGTATTTTATTATCATTATAACAAATACTCATGTTCATCAGGCATTTTCTGGGTTAATCAAGAAGTGCTGTTACTAAACCTTGGCTATTTACTCAAGTCTATTCCTCTCTGTAATGGCAAAGTGCCCCATGATTCAAGACTGAGTCACTCTGACCACAAATGGAATATTAACAGGCTCTTAAAGATATCAACAGTTGGCCTGTCGGTTCAGTAAGAAAGCACTGGCATTAACTTCTCTACCCACAAACAAGATGCCTGCTGGGAAATTCCATTCCTGTAAAAGAAACATTTGGCAATCGTGTCTCAGGAAAAAAGTGAATTCTGGAATTAAAAGCACATATACAACAGTATCCAGAATTTCTGTTTACTAAATTGCTATATTAAATATGGAGGTGGTAGAAAGTAAGCAATAAGATAACACTTCTAATTTACATGACCTAAAATCAAATCTAGAAAAGGTCTGTAAGAAAGAATACAAGAAGATAAAGATTTAGAACACTAATGCTTACATCAGCATTGTCATTACTGGGCCGAGAAGCATCTCCACTGCTACAGTCAGTCCTGCCCACTCCATCTCCAGGATCTGCTTCTGCCTCATTGACCGTCAGGGGATCACCTAAAGACCTAGAGGGTATAACTATGGCTACATCCTAAAACAGATTAAAGAAACACACACACAAACACATAAAAGAAAAATTTCATTACTGGCTGCATAAAGAAATAGAAGGCCGCTACAATCTACAGAGAGACTGCCAAAAGTTGACACTCTGATGTGATAAAGAATGCTTAAAATTCTACCAGTAAAAAGTATAAATAACTACTAATTCTGATTCTAAAATGACATGACCTTAAAGACAGAGAAAGTGATATTTTAGTAATGTGAGAGTAAAAGTCTGAACTTCCAAATATAGCAAAAAGATAAAATAATTTATATAATTTATAATATCTGCCTACTAGTAAAGATTATAACTTCTGGTTAACTGCCTTCTGGTGCTTCAGACTTTCAATAAATTGCCAATTTTAGGACACAACGCTATAACATAAACTATTACACGCGTTTAGATCAGGAACCACATTTTTACTATTCAAAGAGGGTAAAAATGTCTTTGTTCTGTATTAGCAACATAAAACTATCAATATTACTGAGGCATAATACTTAAAATGTGACAAAGCTAGTGGGACTGATAGTAATGAAAAAATATATATAATTGTAATGAGAAGAACGTTAAGCCAGGAAGTCAGGAGACCTTACACACTATACGACTTTGTAGAAGTCATTTACCCAGTTTTCTCAATCATACTGTGATATTTTTTTAATTTGAAAATGAGCAGATTAGCCCAGATAACCTCAAAAACTCCTTTTAATTCTATGAATATGTGGCTTTCACTTAAGACCTAACTCAGGAATAGTGACAAATCAATAGCTTTTACTCATTTTAAATGTATAGGCAATTTGTCCACTTTGTTTTATGTACAAAGAGCTTTACATATCCCAAATCTGAATATTATAGAATATGAGGGTACTTTTAAAAGTTCGTGAAAAAATAAAATTAAAAGATAATAAAATCTTTCCATTAACTTTTTGAAGACTCCCCATATAAGTCTGGTTGACATTGAAATGCTGAGCTATTTTTTCTTTTTTTTTTTTTTTTTTTTTTTTTTCCTTTTTG
>NW_007726691.1:298814-299981 GCF_000696425.1 Galeopterus variegatus | reverse complement strand
TTTTTTTTTTTTTTTTTTTTTTTTTTTTTTTTTTCCTTTTTGAGACCAGCCGCACCGCGCTCAGCCAGTGAGCTCTGTGAGCGCACCGGTCATCCCTATATAGGATCCGAACCCGCAGCAGGAGCGCTGCGCTCCCAGCACTGCACTCTCCCGAGTGCGCCACAGGCTCGGCCCCTGAGCTATTTTTTCTAACGAGACTGTTATCTCCATAACTTATACATATAGCAAATTCTATTGAAGTTTATTTTTTAGTTATAATAAAAATCTAGTCATGTGCTTTGAATCTAGAGTATGCTTCTAGTCAAGAGTATGAATGTGCTTTGAAATCCTCATATTGGGTTTGAATCTCAGTTCTATCACTTTTGAGCTATACAACCTCAGACAAATTACTTAATCTTTCCAAGTTTCAGTACCTAACCTCAGAGGGTTATTTTGCAGATTAAATAAAAGAATGCTTGTCCATGTATTTAGCACAGTGTCTGTCATTTTGTAAAATATTATACCCCTACTTATAAATATATGAACTGTCATTCTGTTTTAAGGTAGAATGAATTACAAAAATGTAAATATACATATTTAAATACATTTTAGTGATTTGTCACATCAAAGAAAAAGCATTCAATTCTTTTTAAAATTATTATGGAACAAAGAAACATGATATAAGCAAGCAAATAATCATAAGTCCACATTTATTTTCATTAATCATTACTTCTGCAACATTCTACACAGGACATCCTGTTGTCCTAAGCTAGACAGATAACTTTTTAAAAAGGCAACTGCAACATTCTCTGACACATTCCCAGAAGAAAATTCTCCTGCAAAAAGTTGGGTAGCACTTTTAATAGTGATGCTACCTGAGCACAGCCTGTGGCTTTGGATAACTGCTCTTGCAGCTGAGGAATGTGTTTCTTGGCCTCTTGGATCTCTTTTAGCAGTCTTTGGGCAGGTGTTCGGCTGTAATCTTCCTGTAATAACTGAAAAGTTATAAAAATATTTTGAGAAATAATTACTTATGTCAAGAAAATACAAAGACAGACCATTCTTAATAAAATAGCTGATGGCACTGATTACAATATTGCTTGACGTAATTATGATAAACATCCATTCAAGGTTTTTTTTTTTTTTTTTTTTTTTTTTTTTTTTTTTTTTTTTTTTTTTTTTTTTTTT
>NW_007726691.1:288828-298300 GCF_000696425.1 Galeopterus variegatus | reverse complement strand
CGGGAGCGCCGCCGCGCTTCCCAAGCGGCGCACCATCCAGTGCGCCACCGGGCCGGCCCCCATTCAAGGTTTTAATGGCCAGTAAACAACCCCATTTCTAATTTAGTACCTGTAGCCGTTCTTGTTCTTTCTGTAACATTTTTCTCAGAATTTCCACTTTCTGGTTATGAACCACATTGTTTTCCTCCTAGAAAAAGATAAAAACAATCAATTAACCAATACAGGGAAAGTGAAACCAAAATATTCGTTAAGTAGAGAAAATGAGATATACAAAGTTCTGCCTCAGCTCCAATTATAGATACCTATTAGGATTTTTATTCCTGGCAGTTTTGAGGACAGGCTTTTAAATAAAGATAAAATGTTACAGGGAAATTTCTGCTGCTCCAATTTCTGGGTTCAAGAAAACATTAAATACTGATATTACGTGGAAAAATGAAGTTGCCTTAAGTACAAAAATAGTACCTTATACTTTCTCTCCTTTGGATCTTTACTATCAATCCCCACACATGGCTCAAATTCCCAGTTACTTCTACTTGAAAAATGAAGACAGCTCCCTAACTCACCTCCCACCATCTCTCCTTCTTTCACAGCCCTATAATATTTTACTAATTAGTCTCCCTACAATCCTGTTATAATCATGTGTCACTCTCTTGCTCAAAAAATCTTTAATGGATTCTTACTGTTTATCTAGTTGCATGTAAAGTAGCGTGATAGTTGTGATTTTTCATAATCTACAGTAGATCTACTTTTTTCAGCTCCTCTCTTCCACAACGTACACATTTAATAGCACCAGCAAACCAAAGTCCTGGATAATTCCTGAAATAATGTGGTACTTTCTTGGCTCTTTATTTCCCTTTATTTTACTTCCTCTACTTGGTTTGCCTTTCTCCTCATCAACACCACTGAAATGTTACCTGTTTTTCCAGGCTCAGTTCAAATAAAACCTTTCCATTAAAGGTCTTCTTTATCATAACTGCAGTGGATTAAACGTCCCTCCCCAAACTCACTGAAGATTAATCCTCACTCAAACTGTTGAGGGTGGGAAATCTTACTATGATAATTGAAGGCAGAGCCTTGAAGACAGTTTAATGGTGGTTGTGGGTGTGGTTCAGAGGGCTTTCAAAGGAAAGGGCATGAGGAGTTCTCTATGTCTCTGCTCTATCATTTTTGGCCATGTGAGACTCCTGCTTGCTGTAGAGCCACCACCAAAAAGACACTCACCAGATGTGTTCCCTGGACTTTGGACTTCCCAGCCTCCAAAACTGTAAGCAATAAACTTCTTTTCTTATAAATTACCCCATTCAGGTATTTTACGATAAGCAACAGAAAATGGACTAATATAACAACTGAATGTGCTTTCTTCCTCCTTTGAATCCTTATAGAAGTTAATATTTTTTCCCTCAGAATGACAACATTCTGCCTTTGTATTATAACTACTTGTGTACTCTTGATTTAATAGCAATCAAAGAAGGTTTATTAAGCACCTACTATATGCCAAGCAATATTCCAGGCACCAGGGACACGAGAGTAAACAAACCAAAAGAACCCCTGTTTTCCTAAAGTATACATTCTAAGATGACTAAGGACCTTGAACATAGGATATCTTAATTATATTTTTGTGGGTTGCACATTGTTTTGTGTATGGTAGGCGTTTGACATTTGTAGAATTAAATCTTCTATGAAAATACTCTGTAATCATTCTAAATTATTATGTGATCTTTATATTAGGAAGTCATTTTCCAGAATCTTGAACTTAAGTTTATCAGCCCAATATTTCAAAACTCTTAATATAAAGCAAAGGCATCTTATACAACTGAGCATTTACTAAGAAATCTTCCTTTTACTAAGAAATCTTACCCCCATGAGCACAGGACTGGTGATTCTCTCCATATTCCCAGATGCTCCAGGTGAATGAGGGGATGTCATGATGGGAGACATATGTCCAATGACTGACGGCTCTACTTCAGAATCAGCAAGTGGAATCTGGGGCGACCCAGGTGGGCGTCCCTGAACAGTGAGAGCTACATAGGAACCAGCTTGGTTGGGGTGGGGAAACGAGAGAAAAGGAAAGAAAAATAACAGTGTCAAGAAAATTTTTATAGGATTTCTCTACTTAATCTCTGACAATTCTAAAAGATCCAGATAAGTGAGAAAGTCCCATCATCTGCTAATCATACCTCCATAAAAAAAAGAATGCATTTGTCATTTCTCTTTTATGACTGCCCTAAAAATCTAAAATAAAAATGCCATTTTCAGATAGTAAATTACTACTCATAAAACATTAATTAAAAGCAAATAAAATGTATACTCACAAAAATATATTTTCTTAAAGAAGAGTTAATATCAATCAGCTACATAGCTATGTTCAATGAATTTTTTAAATATAAATTTTTGAAATCTTATTTTAAGATGATACTAAATAGGCAGAGTTTAATTAATATTCTGAACTATAGCAATGCAATTTTAAATTAACTTTACAAAATGAGTACAACCAAAAAATATTCCTCAAAAACAGGAAAAAAACACAATAAGTAGTAAATTTTAATTGAAATAATCTGGAGAATGGACAGAAATTCTCTAGGCATATTACAGAGGGAAAAAAAACTAGACAGCAAAATTCATCATAATCAGAAAGATTTAACAACATTCATTATTTATCTAACATTGAAAAGAAATGAGATGCTCCAAAGAAATGACTTTCCTAGATAACTGACCTTTAAATGACAAAATTCAAAAGAACTTTTAATGGATTTCACACTTGTCTCCAAATTTAACCTTCCCATGGAACTCATTATTATAGTGACCATTTAGAGCACGGGTAAAGGAATTTAGGGTTGCTTAACTTAAGCAATAAAAAGGCCAAGAAAGATTTCAGTTTATTGAATTTATTCTAAAGATGTCCATCCACTCAATGAAAATAAATAGAATCAAATAAAACAGTAGTGTTTGTATTTGGCCACAAACAACTATCTCTTATTTATAGTCTACTTTACTGTGGAATAATCTGATACAGATCATCAATTTTTTCTTTTTATTGCATTCAGTTTATTTTAAGCTAATTTTTTTCCCCTTTGAGAGATATAATAACAAATACATAAGGCCTAAACCAGGCCAGAACAAACAAAAAGGAAGTTATGTTTTATGTGGTGGAATTCTCATGTGATTTTCTTTCTTTACTTCTGTAATTGTCATATAGTACCCATTCAATAAATGAAGCAATTTGAAAATATAAAATCTCTTTTGGAAAGCAGGCAGGGTTAAAGGGCAATAACAAAGTGAAACTAAGGTCCAGCGAGGGGACCTTAAAAAAAAAGTTTGCGATGGCACCCAAACTTTACCCAATTCTGAGATTTTGAAGACCCACCCCATCACCTCTTGCAAGCAAAGCTCACAGGGCCATTGAACCCTCCCTTTTTCCTGTTCAGATAGGAAAAGTGAGGCCCTGTGAGCAGTAGGGACCTGGGTTGCCCATGCCTCACTGCCAACCTGGAGGAGCACACATCCACCTTTGCCCCTGCAGTGACAGAACTGTGATTAGTTAGTTGCAGACTCCCAGTGCTCTGAGCCTCAGTTTCTCCACAAAGAGCTAAACCCAAGTGGGCCACTCACCCAAACACAAAAATCCTAAATTCTTAACCTTGAAGGTTTCCAAGAGAAGACCACTACACAGGATTATAAGATCATTTACTTATCTAAGGGAAAGTGATTGTGTTAGATGATTTTTAAACTTCCATTCCAGTTCATCAGTACACTGTTTGATTTCTCAATCTCCTGCCTCTCAAGTGACTCATGCATTTCTTTCAAATATATGTCTTCAATGTTACCAAGAATGACAAGGATACTATAATCAGCGGAATTGACAGAAGATAGCTATTAGTAAGTTAAGAGTTTTCACCTAAGACTTTCCTTTAATACAGGAGTCAATAAACTCCAGCCAAGGTGCTAAATCTGCCCCACAGACTTTTGATAAAGAAAGTTTTACTGAAACACAGCCACCCCCAATCATTTACATATTGTCTATGACTGCTTTCATGCTACAACTACAGAGTCAAGTAGTAGACCACATGACCCAGAAAGCCTAAAATATTTACTACTTGGTCTATTACAGAAAATGTTTCCTAATCCTTGCTTTAAGGATTTCAGAAAACAATTAAAACTGAGAATAACGTTCACCTACATTTGATTAGCTTCACCACCTCCAAATGGTTTGAATGAGTCACCAGAGTCCCGTTCACCTGTAATAAAATAAAAATAGTGTAAGTCAGATACAATCCACTGAAACAATGAATAAACTGAGTTCAGGAATTATCATACATAAAATAACCAATTTTAATATAATACAGTAAACAGGGCTACATTAAAATACAAGGAGTCTTCAGAAAGTTCATGTAAAGGGCCAGCCCCGTGGCTCACTCGGGAGAGTGTGGTGCTGGTAGTGCTGAGGCTGAGGGTTCAGATCCTATATGGGGTGGCCGGTGCGCTCACTGGCTCAGCATGGTGTGGACCACACCATACAGAGGGCTGCGATCCCCTTACCAGTCAAAAAAAAAAAAGTTCATGTAAACATTTGTACTATCTTTTAATTCCATTTTTCCATCTTTTTGAAGTATCCTTATATGTATATGCTTGGTTCAATATTCACTTTCACCACTATTCTATAAGATATATTCACCAACAAAATGAACTTAGACAGAAAACACCTAGATTTAGAGGACATTACAACTTACCATGACTAATGACGGAACGTATCATGAAACAGATGTAATCCTTCACAGTGAAGGACTCTTGCAAATAGAAAAGATCTCTGCTTTTAATTACCAGTTCACTGATTTGTCAGAATTATAATAAATCAAAAAAAGGAAAAAATACTTCCACAACAATACTCAATTTACTTTTAGTTTTTCATTACAAAGAAAACTAATTTTCAGACAAGCTAAATATAGGAAATGTTATCCAAAGTCTCCACCAAACCAAACAAATTAAGGTAAACATATCAGACATGGACTTAACATTTTATTTTTTTCTCTGATGCAAGTAATACTAATTTAAAGTTCAAATATATCAGCATATAAAGTAGAAATAAAAGTATACTCCCCAGAGATAATCACTGTTAGCTATGACATTTAATCTTTGAGACATCTGTCTAGCATACACGCACCAGACAAACACATATAAATACACATTGTAACTGCCTTTTTCCTGGGAAAAAAACCAAAAACTTTTTTTCATCATATTGTGGTAATCTTTCAATATAAGTACAACTAGACCTAAATCCATTTTTTTCAAAGCTGCAGATAAAATGTAATTTATTTCTCTAGCCGTCAGTTTATGCACATTTAGATTGTTTACAAGTTTTCAATGTGATAAAGCGGAAACAAATTTCCCTATACACCTATCACTTCACACTTATGTCCTTAGATAAGTTCCTAAAAGCAAAATTGCTGGTCAAAGGTTATATGCTTTCTTAAAGGCTTTTGGTACTTATACACAAATTTCCATCCAAACAGATTTTACCTCATTTATACTCGTAACAAACTTATTAGAGCAGCCATTTTACCAGACCCAAACTATGCCAAATGTGTACTACCAATCTTTAAATTTTCTGGCAACCAAATAATATTTTTCACCTATCATTTTTTTTTTTTGTCTTTTTTCATGACTGGCAACGGATCGCAACCCTCAGTGTCGCGCCCGTACCGGACCGGGACCGGCCACGGGATCGCAACCCTCGGTGTTGCTCCCGCCCCTCGTTCAGCCAGTGAGCGGCCGGTCTGTATGTGGGATCCGAACCCTCGGCGGGAGCGCCGCCGCACTTCCAAAGCGGCGCACTATAGCAGTGCGCCACCGGGCCGGCCCCTTTCACCTATCATTTTAATTTCTATTTCTTTGTTATCAGTGAGGTTGGACATATCCACATTAATATATTATTTACTTCAATCACTTTGGGAAACTGCTTGATAAAATTTTTACCCATTTTTTTCTATTAGAATATTTATTCTTAGTAATTTAAAAGTGCTCTTAACAATTAAAGGTACTGTGCTTTCTAATGTGTTTCAAATTTTTTTTCAAATTGTTTTTTGTAAAATACGTTCATGGTGTCTCTTCCTGTACTGTATAATAATTTTATTTTAAGTAATCAAATTAGTCAACTGTTTCAAGAGTAATTACTGACTAACCCATTCTTTCTCTACTGATCAGAACTCAAGGCCTATTTCTGGGACTCTACTGTGTTCCACTAGCAGGTCTGTATCTAGATTAGAGTCACATACTTTAAACTAACCCATACCATCCCCTCTCATGCACACTCAAATATATAACATACTTTTTTCTCTAGCTATTCTTATACATCTAAAGTTTATCTAGAAGAATAGTTATTTGGATAAGTAACAAAAAACCATCCCCATTCTATTCATATATTTTGAAGAGAATTTCTTGCTAACAGATTAATTTGGAAACAAATGATCTTTAAAAGAGTGAGTTAAAAAAAGGAGGGGGTTGCAGGGGCCTGGATGGTTAGTTCAGTTGGTTAAAGCATGGTGCTGATAACACCAAGGTCCAGGGTTCAATCCCTGTACAAGCCAGAAGCCAAAACAAAACAAACAAACAAAACAAAACAGTAAGTTATTTTCCTACTAAAGAACATACATGACTCCACTGATTTAATGGCCTTCGGTATAAGGTAACGTTAATTTTGTTATGCCCTTCAGTAAAGGGTAATATTAATTTTAAAACAAATAAGTTTTTATAGTCAACAATCCATCATATGTAATACGCTGCTTTTTATAAAAATACAAGTGAAAAAAGTCAGAAATGGCTAACATATGTTGTTTTTTAATACTGCCATAAATTCCATAATAGTGTTTTTCTTACCTTGATGATTCGATCACCTGTCTGTACTCCAGCCCGCATGGCTGCTCCATCTGTATGAGAAATTACTTATTTAAAATGTGACTCATTTGCATTCACTGATAATCTTCAAAGAGAGGCAGTGTAAGAAAGTGGTTAAAACATGAGCTGTAAAGTCAGACAGAATTAGGTTCAAATCCTGCCTTTGCCACTAACTAGTTGTATGGCCTCAAACTGATTTTATGTTTTTTTTTTTTTATTCTAAGCCTCAATAACACCTGTAAATTGGGGATTTAAAAAAATCAATCTATCTCAAATTACAACTCCCCAAATAAAGGAACTTTTGAATATATGGAAATGACAGAAGATATTATAACTGTCATTTTGGGGAAAAAAATTCATATCTTGATATTTTGAGCCTATAACAATCTCTTTAGTCTGTCTCTATCAAAATATTGCTGGTGCAATGAAGAAATGAAGCTCCAGAAACTTCTGTAAGTGATGATACACAAAGTAACATGACCAAGGAGTCATGATTTCTAAAACTATATAAGAATGGTTTTCTTTCTATAAAGCACAAAGAAAATTAACTGGGATAAATTCATTCCTATAAATTTGACACTAGAGACAAACCTAGCACTATGGTCCATGTGACTTGCAATCTATGTAATTATTCTATACCAGGCAATAGACATTATTTAAGCTTTTCTATTCTTACTCTGTTTGCTCCTGAGTGACAAAACTGTTTTACAAAATGTCTTGCCTTCTTTGACGGACTGTACGAAGACTGGATTGTCTCCACTGACTGTCAGCCCAAATCCATTGTCATCTTTCTGGATAATCACACAACGCTGAACAAGACCTGCACAAGAACCACAGGGTGAAGAGAAAGGGAAGAGACAACAGAGAAAGAAAAAGACAATAATTACATATTAGTAATAGACTGTATTCTGTCTGGAGAAACACAAGGTAGCACATGAAACCCATATATAAAATAAGAGCACTAGCCTCATAAACAAAACAAAAACAAGAATATCACAAAGAGTCACACATATTAATGATTTCTCACTGGAGAGGTTGAGTAGAATTGCTCCAATATTAAAAATAGCAATGGTAAACAGGAAAAGATGGAGTATTAAAAGTGAGGCAGTTAGAAGGAAAGCCCACTCGCACCTATGCTATTTATTTGTAATGTAAAATCCTCCCCCACCACCCTGTTGTTTTGGTGCCCTAATAGGTGTTTAACCCAAGAAAATAAAACATTTTAGGATGTTAGGCTAGGACACCCCATGGAAAATTCTAGAGAAATCCAACCTTATTCTCAGGAAAATATACTCAGGAAAAGACTGTAAAAAGAAAGGAGGTGTTTGCAAAGTACCTGTAGCTATTCTCCCAAGAGGGAAAGAGAAAGGGAGGAGTTCAAAGGAAAGAAAAACGCTGGGTCAGAGAAAAAATAAACAGAAAGGAAAAAAAGTGCAAAAGATAAACAACTTGCGAGCTCAACCAATTCTTTCATCTCTTTCATATACTTACCTGATTCCTACAGGAGAATCTGTTTTCCTTCTAGTTAAATGGCAAACAAAATCTCTCCAGGCAAGGTGAGAGAGAAAGGACCCCAACCAAAGGAATAAGAACGTCTCAGAGTAGCACCCTCATTAGTACCCAGGGCTGTTTTATCATAGATCAGATCTGAAGACCCTAAATTCTGTGTGAGCCAGAGACTTAATACATACTTTCAGCTTTGCAGAATCAAAGCATTTCACCAAAAATCAATATATAAAACATGTACAATAACACAAAGATAATGATGATTAGAAAATAAAAACTTTTTCTAAATAAAGACTTTTATACAAAGAGCAACATCATTTAAATAAGTCTGATGTACAAACCAAAGGATATGTTAAAGATTATATATTAATGAAATATATATTTATCTTCTTGCTGATAATGACACATTATGAGTATGTGAGCCTACTACAGACAAAAGATTGAAATAACCAGATCCCCATATAGAAAACGTGAACCTTAAACCTTGAACTTATTCCCTACACAAAAATTAACTTAAAATAGATCACTGGCCTAAACATAAAAGCTAAAACTTTTCAGAAGGAAACAGGAGAAAATCTTCAAGTCCTTAGGGTAGGCACAAATCTCTTAGGATGCAAAACATACCAACTATGAAAGAAAAAAAACTGATAAACTGGACTCAAAATGTAAAATACCTGGTCTTCTAAAGACACTGATAAGAAAATGAAAAAACAAGCCACAAATAGAGAAAATACAATACAAATATCTAATAAAAGACATGTACCCAGATTTTTTTTTGGAGGGGGTGGCTGGACAGTACAGGGGCAGATTTTATTTTTAAGAAAACAACTCTAGGGCCGGCCCGGTGGCGCACTGCGCTAGTGCGCCGCTTGGGAAGCGCGGCGGCGCTCCCGCCGAGGGTTCGGATCCCACATACAGACCGGTTCCCGCTCACTGGCTGAGCGAGGCACGGGGGCAACGCCGAGGGTTGCGATCCCGTTGCCGGTCCCGGTCCGGTACGGGGGCGACACTGAGGGTTGCGATCCGTTGCCGGACACAGAAAAAGACAAAAAAAAAAAAAAAAAAAAAAAAAAAAAAA
>NW_007726691.1:270680-288699 GCF_000696425.1 Galeopterus variegatus | reverse complement strand
AAAAAAAAAAAAAAAAAAAAAAAAAAAAAAGAAAACAACTCTAAAGTTCAATAATGGAAGAAATTTGAAAAGGGAGAAAAGATTAAAAGAAACACATCACAAAGCTACATGTGCAAAGGTGCTTATTAACATCTGCAGTCATCAGGAAAATGCAAATTAAAACCACAATAAGATATCACTATACAACAATTAGAGTGGCTAAACATAAAAAAGGCTTGTAATACCAAATATCGGCAAGAATGTGGAGCAACTGGAACTCTCATAATATTACTAGTTGGAGTACACAAACACTTTGGAAAACAGTTTAAGTTCTTATAAAGGTAAGCATACATTTACATATAACCCAGAAATTTCTCTCCTAAGAGAAATGAAAATTCATGTCCAAATAAAGACTACACAAATGTTCACAGCAGTTTTGTTCATAAGAGCTAAAAACTGGAAACTCAAATGGTCCATCAAGAGACAAATGGATAAACAAATTGTGATATATCCATATAATAAATACTACCTAGCAAGAAAAGAAAAAAGGCTACTCGTACGTACAACAAGGATAAATCACAAAAACATCATGCTAAACGAAAGCCAGAAACAAAAGAGAGTACATAGTATGTGATTCCAATGTAGGATGGGAAAATCTAAAATATAGCCACAAAAAGCAGAATAGCGATTACATAGTTACAAAGTAGTAGAAAGAGTGGTAGGAAAGACTGCAAAGAGAAGTGAAGGAACTTTGTGAGATGATAGAAAGGTCTTGGATCTTAATTAATGTAATGGTTACATGAGTACATTCATTTGTCAAAACTCATCAAACTGTACACTTAAAATGAGTGCTTCCTATTTTATGTAAATTTTACCTCAATAAAATTGATTTTCAACATTATAAATGTATTACCCCTTAATTCTAGAGATTACTAAATACTGAACAGTATTTGAATTCACAAATTCATCTCTCCCACAAAAGAGTAAATTGTAATGGGGGCAGAAGAGAGACAACACATCAGAATTCAACCTTTTTCATCTGTTCATTATTGCTTCCTTCAAGTAATTAGGAAAACTATAAATAGGATGGGGATAAATACATAAAAACCAAGTAAAAAATCATTCTTTATAAATTTCTAGTACATAATAAAATAGAATCAGAGAACCTCAAAATAGAATAAGAACAGAGTTTTACAGGAATCTTTGAAAATTCAGGCTCACTTTTGGAAACATAAATATCTCATTACCTCCCTTACATTTATCTGAAATTTCAAAATAGATGTTGTGACTTTAAAATAAAAATCAAGGCAATTATAACACTGAATATATATTTTTTCATACTTTATCAATACTTCCCAGTCCTCTCACCCCACCTTTCAAGAGCTGAAAATCAATTAATTAAAGGTTTCTAATATTGGTGGTTGCTGTGCTAAGCCACTGTGCTTCTTAAGCAGACTTTTTTTCAGATGCCTGTAGAAAAGAGGGTGCTTGTTAAAGATAAGGGAAAAGGATAGTTGGCGTTAAAGAGTTTGCTATGTTTGCATATTTGACTTGAATATGATGTATACAAAGTATTTAGTTTAATGCCTGACAAATATTAAAGATTCACAAATGTTAAATATTATTTTATTATGACCGGGAGTAGGTTGCCCTTGAATTTTCTTGCTCAGAAGTATTCTCATCAATCCGTGCCATCAGTAAAAATCAATTACATACTTTCATGTTAATAAATTCCTGTCATTAATGCAAATGATCCCTAAGAGGATCAATCCCCATTTACATCTTTGTCTAAGTTTTGTTTTAACAGACAAAGAAATTAGTTTTGGAGGGGGAAGAAAAAGAGGGAAATTTTAAGCAGCAGGGCTTCTTGTTATAGATAGCTTTAGAAGATGAGAGACAGGAAGAAGTCCTCAAGAAACAAATGACATCCTCTTATAAGCTTTCCCTAAATATCCAGACTAGGGTTAGGTGATCTTCCTGTGGACACCCACTGTACCCTCTGTTTACTCCTATCACATCATTATCACTCACATTGATTTCTATTTGTTTTTATTCCCTCATTAGACTACATGCTTCAAGGGTACGGGGGTAGGGGTAGGGGCTATATCTTGTTTACAATCTTCTCTCAGAAGCTAGCATGTGTTCTGGTACAGAAGGAAATTTTTAAAAATTGCTAATAAATTAAGGAAACTTAGAAAAGTAGAGGAGTCTAGAGATAGATGGAAGCTCAGAAAGGGAAGTGTTGAGATTCAAAAAAATACCAACACACATAGTCACTTTTACAAATATGCCTAGGGTCCAGGGTCCTAACAGACTGCTAAGGGAATGAGTAAATGCATTAGGATTACCTCAGAATATTGCAAACTTGTTTCCTCCAACTCATAACAGTTTCAGCCTGATAATCTTCCCTTTTAATTCTATACCAAAAGGAGAAGATGAAGAACAAAGAATAAAGAGGAAAAGAAAAAAAGAGCTATGCACACATCCCACTCATCTTTCTCTCCTCCTCAATTCCACAGTATTGTCCATCTTTATTATTCTATGTCTACCTGCTAATCTGAGACTCTGATATACTCTAACATGTAAGAATTACTAGACAGTAAAAAAAGAAAACATACCTTATATGTTCAGCCAATTCTGAATCTATGGAATTCAAATTGACAACACTATTTTGTCCTGTCAATATGTGCTGTCTGCATAAATTTAGATTTCCGGTCATAATTAACTAAAAACTAAGCCATTCTACCATTCAAAATTCGGAAATCGAGTCTCTCAAATGCTCAAATCTACTATGTTTTCTCCCATTCAAAATCAAATAAAATGTTTTTCCTTCTTTTTAGAGAAATGTTCTGCTGAAGACCAGAAGCTGTTTAACCCACTAAAGGAATAAACTCCACCCTTGTTACAGTGAAATCACCAATACTGGCTAAATTATCATATCTTTGAAATGTCTTTTTTGACTAAAAAAGCCTTACTACTTTTTTTTTTAAGCAAATTTGTATTGAGCATCTATGTACTGCAGTTGATTTAACGCTGAAGTCTGCAGATATTATGAAGAATACAAAACTGCTAGGAGACTCTGCTCTCAAAAAACTTAAAATCTTGGCAAGGAAAGACAATATTGAAACAAATAGAGAAAGAATGACAATGTCTGAGAATCAGAGTATGGTAATAGATAATAGGCCCTATACAAAAGAAGGGAAAGATAAAAGCGAACACTTAACTCCAAAATAGCCATTTTCAAATTTCATTAATTTTTAGAAAAAAGCTTTCATCACTTTTACTTTTTCTGTTTTTACAACACATACGGTCCATGGTTTTATTCTCTCGTATTGCCTGGTATAAAGATTATTAATCATAATTACCATACAAATGAGTATATTTCTGAATATGAGTTTTATGAGGTCACATAATCACTTTGATATAAGCTATATCCCAGCACTTCCTACAGAGAAAAGAAAAGAGAACGCTCAACAAATAAGATAAAGATAAGGCTTAAACTTCTTTGAAACTTAGTCTTAGTAATACTTCTTCATTCTTATTGTTCTTGGTGCCGTATGAAATTTTTTCCACAGCTTTTTTTTAGTGCATGTGGAGCACTGGTAAACAAGTGCATATCACTATTATTGCATTTATCAAACTGTATTGCTATTCTCTCTTTTGTGCTAGACTGTAAGTGTCTAGAAAGCATGTAAGGCCTCCTATTATCTTCGTACCCCTATCCCTTAGCAAAGTGCCTGGCATATAAGAGGTGCTCAATGAATAGTTACTAAATTAATGTAAATTTATTTTAGTAATCTTAAATAAATCATAATCACTTTTAATAAAAAGAAAATCATACCTCTGAAGATTCTGCAAAGTAGAGAAAATACTTTTATAAAAACACTAATTAACTTCCTGCCCTGGCAAAATTCCAACTAAAATAACTCGATTCCCCATCTACCTCAAAATAACTCCTCTAGTTACAAAAAAATTTTTCTTTATTTCCTGCCTTTTAAGGATCATATTTCCCCTGGAAGCTGATAAATGATTATCATGTTTCATTTCATCACTGCAGATGTTCTATCAAATTTATGTACATACTGTCCTTTCCTAAATTTCACTTTCCCTTCATAACAAAGGACATATTTTTTTTCTAACAATGTGCTATTTGAAACCAACATAAAAACATTTCTTCTTACTCGATAGATAATTACCATTGATCGTATTTTGAAAGTGAAAAAAAATTACGTTTTTGTAATGCTTTGGAAGGGGAGGGAAGGAGGCAATAAAAAGGTATTCTACTTTCAAGTATCACTATAATATATTCCTGAAAAAAGGCCACCACTATAGTTCCAGATAGTAAATTAATGAAAATGGAGTGTTACACATGTAAGGCAACATGCTAAACCTTTCATACCACATTTACTTTAGTGAAAGCACATTAGTCTTTCTTCACCTTTTATTTTATTACATGACCAAACTTCTCTAAGTCTCACCTCTTAAGAATTAGCTTCAGGGAAGGGTGTGGAGAAAGACCATGTGCAACCTCATAAAAACAGCTCATTTTTAAACTGCTGCCAGACATACATGTTTTATGAGTAAGACCTCAGATAATCCTTTGATTAAGAAGCTTCTTGATTCTTAAATGTGCGATGCAGCCAGCAAGAGGAGTCTTAAGTTCCAATTATGCTGATTTCATTCTTTTAGACCACTACCAGAAACAAGTCTGTTTTCTAAGTTACCTTCTCTCCTACCTTCAAGTTATTCAGAAAGGAAAAAGTAATTTTTCAGAAAGATTCAATTAAGATTAGTCAAAATCTTATTCCATTAATTTTCTCTACTAAAAATCTTCATCTCAATCTCAACAATCGTTCATTCAACTCACTTAACAAGCGCCTCAAATGTGTCAGACATTATGGGAAATGCAAAGATGAATATAAATACAAATAACTAGATACAAAGCAGGATGTTGAAGTTCAAAAACAACAAAAGCAACTGCGCAAATCGAGGAAAGCCCTGTGAAAGAGGCAGTATTTGAACGGAGCCTTGAAGGATGGGTAGGATTCTAAGTTACAGGAGATAAACCATTCAAGACAACAGGAATGGCATAAGCAAAGGAAGAATAACAAGATATATTTGGGAAATGAAAATTTGGAGGAGAGTCTGGTACCTTTAGGTGAATAGTAGTAGACTAAAGTAGAATGATAAGTTGGAAACAAATTATGGCATATCTTAATAACTACCTGTACTTTCCTAGCAAATGAATGACCAAATTGTTATTTTAGTAATATTAATCTGACAGGTCAATGCAGAATATAGTACAGTGGAGAAAAGGAAGTGAATCAATGTGAAACTCATGTGAAAGAAAGTTGTGAATCTATTAAAGTAGTCTAATAAAATGATGGAAAACTGAACACGGCAGTGGGGATGAAACCAAAGAGTGAAGGATGAAAAATACTGTGATTGTAGAATCAAGGGGACCTGGCAAACAGTTGACAATAGAGGACAAAGGAAATGGAGAAGTCAAAGATGACTTTAAGGAAATAAGACTGGGTGAATGGAAAAATAGCAATGCCACTAAAATTAGGGAAATCTAGAGGAAGACTGATTTCTACCTGTAGTAAATAATGATGAACTCCAGTTTGGTCATTCTGAATTTAAGAAACAGAGTGAAAATATCCAGCAAACAGTTGAAAATGTGAGACTGGAGACTAGAAGAAAGATCAGGGGCAGAAACTTGGGTAACATCTACATGAATAAGACAAGAGGGAAAAAGCAATCAAGTAAACAGAGACAAAATCACAAGGAGAAAAGAACCAGGTTGAATGTAATATTACAGAGAGGACATCAGCATTGCTAAATGGTTCAGAGAGAAGGTGAGAAGTGAGAAAAAGTTAGCAGATTTTCAAGTAGGATACTATGAGTTCAGATGTGAGATTATAAGAGGTTAAGAAGTGAATGGTTCATGTAGAATGCTCCTTGCAAGGTTGAAGATGAAAAGAGACAATAACAACTTGGTAGGAGCAAAAATCAGCCTAAGAACTTTTCTTTTTAAAGATATGAGAAGCCTGAATAAGAAAATGATATGTATTTCTTAAAAATACACTCTGAAATATTCAAACCAGGAAATTTCAAGTAAGTATAGTTCATTTTTGTTATGAATTAAATGTATTCTCCCAAAACTCATATTTTGAAGCCCCAACCTCTAACATGATGATAGTTGGAGATGGGCTCTTTTGGGGGTAATTAGGGTCAGAGGAGGTCAGGAGGGTAGGACCCTCACAACGGGATTAGAGGAGACACCAAAGAACTCAGGCTCAAGCACTCTCTCTCTCTCTCTCTCTCTCTAAGCGCATGCACCAAGAAAAAGGCAGGTGAGGACATGGCAAAAGGCAGTATCTGCAAGCCAGCAAGAGAACGCTCACCAGAACCCAATAACACTGACACCCTGATCTCGGACTTCCAACCTCCAGAACTGTAAGAAAATAAATTTATGTTGTTTAAACCACACAGTCTATGGTATTTTGCTATGGCTGCTTGGGCGCATTAAGACAGCTTTAAAAAAACATGGCTTATTTTCTTGCACATAATACTATCAGCAGTAATCTCTTCATGGTACTAAGATAGAAGTTAGGAAGAAGCCGTAGTCTAACTCAAAATTCCTTTGCCGAATCTCTCATATCCCACAGTAACACACAAAAGTTCTCCATTACATTATCAGTAAGAAAAACAGAAAATCAGGTATCATTAAAATTGCAGATCAGAAAACACATCCATACATGTTCAATAGACTCCAAAAGGTACAGAGGGAAAAAAATAAGGGAAAACAGAATAAATATTGACTTACTGCCCTGGACAGAAAATTAACAAAAGACATCAATACAAAACAAACACTTGGTTTCCTTTTAAAATGAACGAAGTAAATCAGTCTTACAGATTATCTCCAAAAATGACTAAGAAAGAAATATTTACAAATGATTTATTTTAAACTTATTTGTGTTAAGTACCTAGCTAATGAATTTTTTTTTTTTGTCCTTTTTGAGACCGGCAGCACCGCGCTCAGCCAGTGAGTGCTGTGAGCACACCGGTCATCCCTATATAGGATCTGAACCCGCGGTGGGAGCGCTGCTGCACTCCCAGCGCCGCACTCTCCCGAGTGCGCCAGGGCTCGGCCCAAGCTAATGAATTTTATCCCAGGAGAACACTATGTATAATCTCAAAAGCCTGTACACTAAAGCAGAACATCACCAGTTGCTATGATTCTAATCAGTCATATTCTACTATTTCTAAGCTTTCCTTGACTCCCTAGAGAATCTTTTTTACCCATGTCAACTGCACCACAGTCCAAAGAAGTCTATTCACACAAGTAATAAAATATTTGTAATGTCAAAGAGATTTGCGTTAGCATGTTTATTCCATTCTAATCAACTTATCTCTCTTATGAGTGCTTTTTGAGGACTTGTGGCTCGGTTCCTTCAAAAAAAGGTATTTCAAGGGTTTTCAAAAAGCAAACACACAGAGAAGCCACACCTTGCTTTCCAATTACCACTTACAATGTTTCTATTACTACCAAGCAAATGGCGTGTCTGAACTAGTGTTAATATTCCTATCACTGGTAAGAAAAATATTAGTATAATATTTCTAGTCAGTTTCCTAAATTGCTAGTCCTCATCCAAAGCAAACAGCAAACTTCTGAATACATACCACAAATCTAGGAAAATGGTAAAAGAGATGGAATACAACATTTCAAAGGCTACTGGAACCGAATGGAGCTATAATGATAATGTTCATGTTCTTAAGGAGAGAATAAACCATAGGAAACTCTTCATATACAACAGAAAGGCAGATTCTTAAGGAATTAGAAAGTTATTTCTTGGGCCGGCCTGGTGGCGCACTGCTACAGTGCGCCGCTTGGGAAGCGCAGCAGTGCTCCCGCCGAGGGTTCGGATCCCACATACAGACCGGCCACTCACTGGCTGAGCGAGGTGCGGGAGCAACACCGAGGGTTGCGATCCCATTGCCGGTCCGGTCCGGTACGGGCGCGACACTGAGGGTTGCGATCCGTTGCCGGTCACAAAAAAAGACAAAAAGGAAAAAAAAAAAGAAAGTTATTTCTTAATTATAAGGAGCCAAACTACTTAGGAGGGAAGAAAAAGCATAAACTTGACATGCCACAAGGCATGGTATACATTTCCTATCAAACCACCTGCAAAAGGTTTAACTACACAGAAAAATCACTGGTCATAAAAACCCAAGCAAAGAACTATGTGTATGTATCTAACATAGAAGCATTAACTGGTTTAGAACCAAACACTGAGGCTTCCTAATATTAAAAAGTATCTTGATATTATGGATTCAAGTACCAGTAGACGTAAATTGTCAAATGTCTTAGAAGCAGAAAGGGGCAATTCCATATACTTTTTCCTCTCATATATGCCAAACCAGCAAACACCTGCACCTGCGGAAACTTCCATTTGATAGACTTTTGGCTCTATTAAGAGAAGACCTGATTTTCCTTTGAGGCCAAATGTGGAATTTTCTTAAAAAGAAATAACTTAGTCTTTCAGAGATTATTTTAAAACTGTTGGTTCCAGGCAGTCTCTCTCGTATTTGCTTTTGTCAAAAAATTAATTAGATGCCAAAAGAAAGGAAGAGGGCAGGTAAAACTGCAAGGGAAAAGGAAAAATACACATAAACTTCACAAACATGTTTATTGTATCTTTGGAAGACAGGACTCAGTCTTGATATATTAGCATTTCAATCATCTGTTGCGAATGTTGACTATTCAGGCTAAACTTGCTCTTGTGGAAGCTTTTAAAAGGTACCATTTTGAAACTTTCCCATTCAGATAAGATTCGGGGAAACTTCTGAAAGGCATAGACAAAGTCTTCAATCTATGAAAATAAAATATTTACATATTTTTGCTATTGTGGATAAATTATACAAGAATGACTTTTCCAGATGACAAGGCAAATAAAAATAAGCAAACAAAAAATAAAATAAAAATTCCAAAGAATTGTAGGACATCTAAATTACACCATTACTATACTTAAAAGGAAGAGACTTAATTGCTTAAATGCTACACAATCCAAACTCCGCAAATGAGACACAGAAAGAAGATGCCAAGAATTCAAAGCCCATCCATGTTATTTGGAGGAAGCTGACCCAAACATATTAGAGACACTTTCCTAACATAAGATGAAAGAGAAGATGGGTAATGTGGCCTGTTCTTAATCTACAATGTTAGTTTCTAGCAACCTTAAGCTTCCACATCACAGCCACATTAAAACCCCAGGCTCCATTTCCAGGCAGCAGATCACGCCATGCAGAACAGACACAAGACAAGCTGTGGTTACTTAAAAAAAAAAAGAAAAGAAAGAAAAGAAAGAAATAGCATGAAGCAAGCTCCAAAGGTGCAAGGCTGAATTAGCTACATTAGCTTACCATATATCTCGGATCTACTCTCCTCTGAACTAGACTTTGTCTTCTTGGAGGAGCTATCTGCACAAGAGCGGGAGAAAAGGAGAGAGATATAGAAAATATGGAGACCAATGTAAGGCGAAATATTCATGGGGGAAAAAAGAATGAATCATGATCAAGTTAAATCGTGCAAACACAAAGTATGAACATCACAGATGATAGCACTTAGAATAGTCACGAACAGCACAGGTAATGACATATTTTAAAGATTTATTGAAGAAATGGCAGTGCAATAAAAATACATTCAAACAAAACAACACATGAGTAGTCTATAAAATATATCATCTGATAATTGTAGAGATGACAAAAGCACTAAAATCTGTAATAATCTCATTATGAAGTACTGCATAACACTTTGCTAAATATGTCTTTGAAGATGGGCACATCACAGATGAACAATACAGAATAAATCTAATAAGACTGTAATATTTTTATAAACATAGGGCAGAAATTTGTGACCCTTATTAGCAAGACAATAACTAATCATATAAATAAAAGCTTCTGAGTCCTATGACTTCAAAATTAGGTGTCAGAAATAGAGAATTCTCTCTTCATGGAGATCCATAAGTAACATATTACATACTCCCACACCAAAGCCTCCTAAATTGATGAATGAAATTTCATTTTATCTACTACCCAAGATGCAGGTAAATTATTAGCTATTCACTTCCCAGTTATCCCTTCTGGGTAATATTCATAATATTTTTTCAAAATAAAAGAACAATTTATACTAAAAGTAGGAAACATTTTAATTAGATACATAAAACATATTACTCTCTATTAAATATTTTGATGTATATTTCTAAATAAATATATCTAAAAATAGGTACAGCATATTTATTTATCTGAATTTGCAGCATTTACTTTATCTTTTGTCACAAGGATATACAACTAAATAAAATAGTATGTGCACAAAGAATATATATCAGTTTCAAATGACAAAAGCAAAATTATCAAGCAATTTCTATAAATTAAGTAGTGAGTGAGTTTACAAGAAGAAAGCAAAAGGAAAAGCCTATATTTTACAAGAGAAGAGTCCGCTAACATCAAAACTCTAGGAAAGATCAACACTACTTAGGTTGAATGACAGCTGAATTCAGAATACTTTCTGACTGAAGAAAAAGGGATTTCTATTCTTTTGCTCACTCTAAAATGAGACAATCATTAATTTTTTAAGTTACATTTTATCTAATATTTCAATTCACCATGATCACAACTGAATTTTTAAATGACCACAGAAGTTTGTAGTTGTTATAGCCTTGATTTTATGACATAGTATACCACTCATACCATGATTTATCTTAACACTAAACCATCGGTCTGACCAAAATCTCCAATTATGATATAACTATTTCTATTATCATTATTTTTAAATATAACAACACACTCACACACATCACAATGATACTTCTATAATGAAATCTATAGTGCTGAAAGTTAACAATGCTTGCATTCCCGCTGAACACAAAGGCTTTACATTATATAATTGGAGGGGAGGGAGAGTCCTAAAACAGATCAAACAACTACTCTAGAGTGGTTCAGGTAGTTCAAGCTGAACTTATGTTATTCTGAACTTCACTACTCTCAATATTCTTTAGAAGAACAAAAAGTGCTTTACCTGTGGGGTCAAAATCATGTGATGTACTGCGTTCAACTTTCTGCTTCTTATCGGTTGGTGACTCTCGGTTCAAGATACTCCCATGCCTACATTAAATCAAAGCAATCACATGTTTACTATAAGAAAATCATTAGAATAAAAACTTATTTTGAAAATCCCAGAAGTGTGTCTTACAAAGAGAAACCAAGAAATCAGTTTACCAAATAAGTTTAAAAACTCAGTCTGTGTTACATGTAATATACACAGTTTATTTGGTTATAAAAAGTGCTTAAAATAATAAAAACAGTATTCTGTGTTAAAATCCATTTTATTGTTAGAAATAGCTGCTTACATTTTTTTAGTGGTTTTCATAGGTCAATCATTAATATTTCCATTTAACAGACAAGAAAACTGTGCCTAAAAGGAATTAAACATATTCTCCAACCGCACATATACAATGGTCACAGAAGTCTTAGCCAACCACTTCAGGCCCAGATGACACTACAATTATTATTTTTTCTATGGCCTAGCCAACTAGATTGATCAGATGACTGGGTAACAAATAAGACCATAACTATGATATACACACTACTAATACATTGAAATGCTAAGGTCAGCATTGGTACCCTGGACTATGCTGTCACTAAAAATGATAAAAGTACTATAATAATTAGGAATGACATACTACCTACGTTTTAAATAATATTTATGATAATTAAGGACAGAGAGAGAAGAAACGTTGAAGCACAAATACTGAGGAAGAGGCACAGAATCCCTGGAAATGAGTAAATACATATATATGGATATAGGCACAAATATATTTGAATATTTTGGATTTTTTTTTTACTGTCATAAAGTAATTAAGACTAAATGAGTGCCAAAGTTCATTAACAAAAGGCAGTTACAGTCACATAAATAATAAAACATCAAAAACGAGCAATCCATTTTTATCCTCCAAGCTACTCACAATTTAAAACAATCACAAATGGATTTTAAAATTAAATCTCTTCATAGGGAGTGACCTTAAATATCAATTTGAACAAACTTTTAAAATGCTTACATTAAAAACATTGGGAATATTATCAAAACAATGTCATCTTCCAGACAAAATATGTAACACCTGTTATATTTTAAATTTGTAAAACATTTTGCAATTTTAAATCCACATTCTCAAAAACCACAAAAATTCACCATAATTTCAAAGGAATGCTTCTACTTAAAATTTAACCTAATATTTGGTATGAAGTGCAACTGAGCAACTTACCTTATAGGTTTTTTGAGGGGAAACCTGAAACAAAGTAAAAAAAAAAAAAAATAGATGTAGTTATTTCACTTGTAAGATTCTGTTATTACAGTTATTCATTCTACTGAACCAGAATAAGGGATTTAAATCTTATGCTGGCTGGCAATTTAGCTCAGTTGGTTAGAGCACAGCCATATAATACCAAGATCATGGGTTTGGTTCCCCATATAGGCCAGTCACAAACAAACAAACAAATAAATATTATGCTAACTTTCCCAAAGCAAGATTCAACAATCAGAAGGAGTAAGAAGATGGATACCATTTTCAAATAGCTTAACTACTTTGTTAAATCTTAAACTGCAGATGCATTTACCATCAGCTGTCCCCAAGTAAGGCTCCTCTTTTTAAAAATTCTAATAATAATAGCAACTGCTAAATGTATTGAGAGCTTACTAGATGCTAAGCACTATCCTAAACTCTTCACATGTATTATCTTTCTTAATGTTAAAAAAAAACTCTAGTTATTTCATTTTTTTTTTTCCTTTTTGTCTTTTTTCGTGACCGGCAACGGATCGCAACCCTCAGTGTCGCGCCCATACCGGACCGGGACCGGCAACGGGATCGCAACCCTCGGTGTTGCGCCCACACCTCGCTCAGCCAGTGAGCGGCCGGCTTTTTGTCTTTTTTCGTGTCTGGCAACGGATCGCAACTCTCAGTGTCGCACCCGTACCGGACTGGGACCGGCAACGGGATCGCAACCCTCGGTGTTGCGCCCACACCTCGCTCAGCCAGTGAGCGGCCGGTCTGTATGTGGGATCCGAACCCTCGGTGGGAGCGCCACCGCGCTCCCAAGCGGCGCACTGTAGCAGTGCGCCACCAGGCCAGCCTCTAGTTATTTCATTTTAAAATCAAAGCAAAATAAATATTTTACCTTTAAAACATTATTATTATTATTTTGTCTTTTTCGTGACCAATAAGGGCATCGCAACCCTTGGTGTGGTGTCACCCGCTCTGCGCTCAGCCAGTGAGCACACTGGCCAGTCCTATATAGGATCCGAACCCACGGCGGGAGCGTCGCTGCGCTCCTAGCGCCACACTCTCCCGAGTGCGCCACGGGGCCGGCCCTTACCTTTAAAACATTATACTTTGTTTTCCTAGCACAGAAAGTTCCTTCTTGCCCATCACTTCTCCCCACTTCCCAAAATACCTGGTCTGATTGCTACACTATTGATCTGTGTCTACCCTTTGATTAAGATCAAATCATGATCCTCAATTACAGTAGTCTCCCCTTATATAATTTTGCTTTCCATGGTCAGTTACTGGTGCTCAATGACCTGGCCAAAGATATTAAATGGAAAAGTCCAGAAATAAACAATTCATAAGCTTTAAATTGCATGCTGTTCTGTGTAGCATGATGAAATTTCAAGTTGTCCTACTCTGTCCTGGCCCAGGACATGAATCATCCCTTTGTCCAGCATATCCACAATGTATATTCTACCTGCCTATTAGTCACTCTGTAGCTGTCCTGGTCATCAAATTGAGAAAACATAACATACAGTATATAGAGTTTGGTACTATCCTCAGTTTCAGGCATCCACTGAGGGTCTTGGGATGTACTCCCTGAGGATAACGGGAGGACTACTGTATTAGTTTAAGAACAGAACTCTAGAAAAAATTACCACTGGAGTAGTATCAATTATTAAAAATATGTTCCAAAAATAGAAAACAAAGGGTACTTTTTTTCTGTTTCATTTTTCTGGGGATTCTGTAAGCTGAAAGAACTACAGCATTTCCTCCTGGCTGTCTTTCTTTTTTTAAAGAAATTATTACTGAAAGCTTCCTGATAAGAGTTTGATGCTATAGATAAATGCTAAACCTAAGTCTAAAAGAATGGTCTCAAATATCCTCCCATTCTTTTGATTTCTGTCCTTTTTAGATTATTTCAACTTATGGCATTTTATGTAAAGATTATTTAGTCTAGGTAATAAGAACAGTGCTTTATTAGGATCATCTGTAAAACTGGGGTTTTAAAAAAGGCTATTAGTAAAGACAGGAAGAAATAAAGATAAAATAATGATACTTGAATGACTATATGTTATTTAGTTAGCATGGTGGTAGTTTAGTTTAAAAAAAACTCTAAAACACAATTAAAATTCCTTTAACTCCTATTATAATCAGAATTTATCCACAGAAAAACAATCTAAAAACTTCCCGAATAAGTGATGGCATGTTAGTTCACAACAAAGTTAGTGATGACAAAGAAAGGGGGTCTGGGACAAGAGGTCACTCCTCTCCAAAACATACTGATTTCAAAAGACTACCTACCCCATCTTCAGAAATAGGGTATCCCTAAGTAGTCTGTCCATACTTGTTAAGGTGGGAGTAGGAGGGAATGGGAATATGTTTTTAAACTTACAGATGAATACAAAAGTTGGCAGCAAAGGATTCCTGAGTGTCTGCAGAGGATAGCACCTGGAGTTACCAACCTTAGCTACTCTGCCTCACAACCATTATAAAAATTCTTACCCTAAAACAATGCTGCTTGCGTCAGGGACTGCAAGATGCAAGGGGATTCTGGTAAAGAATCCCGGAAGTTCCCAGACTACTGACTGTAAGCCAGTTTCCTGAGCTATTTTCTCTTACAAGAGAATGGAAAAGGAGGAGAAATATCAGGACAAAAATGGAATGAGAAGAGGAATAACAAGGATCACCCCACAGTACAACTTGTTTATCATAACCCACTTACTACATTCACAAAGTATATATAAAGTACTTCTCAAATAAAAATTTTTAAATCATATTTTTTTCTCTCATCAGTGAATTTCACTTTAAAGTACCTGCTAAAACAAATATGTGTGCACACATGTGTGACACACATCTATATGTATATGTATATTTTATATATATGCATTTTACATAAGTAACAACGTCAAGAACCTTTCTGGCTATTTTATTGGTTCCTTCTGCTTCAGCTAGGAAAATCACCATCACGATCCCATAGTTTTGTAAAATCCTTACCATCTGCTGAATATTGAGATAAAGATGTAATGAGAGAGCTGAAAATAGAAAAGTCAGAACCCCAAAGCTTGGGGCTAGAGTTGTAGATTTGAGCCATCAACCTACTGGTGATCATTGAAATGTAAAACAGCAAGTAAAGAAGAGAAAATGGCAAGGATCAAATCTTGGGAAAAACTAGCATCTGGATGATTGAGATGGGAGGCAAGAGCCAATGAAGTAGAGAGAGTTGATGAGTCAGAAAAGAGAAAGGGCTATCCTAAGGGGCCAAGGAAGAAGAGATAATCAATTATACCAAATGCTGTAGAAAGACAGGTCTAAAAGCTAAAACACAGCTATGTTCTAAGCAACAAATCAGTTCAATATTAGGCTAACGAAACAAACTCCAGTGAACAAAATCCTGTATTTTCAAGTCCATGTCCACTGCGTAGTCTAATCATTAAATAATGCAATTTCCTTTTGTTAAGATATATTTACATAAAGTGTATTTGAATGCTGACATAATGTTAGAGGTGCCTAATGAAACTCTGTCTGGCTTTTGAAAATATCATATTGATAATTTCGACAGTTAGCCAATAATGAATCTCTTTGTATTTATTTATATGTGTCACTGTGTATTTTTCTAGATATCAAACAAATCAAAGTACCAGTATGAAGAACTATAATGAATAAAAGGAAAGGGTTATTAGGAATTTTTTTTTTTTTTGTCTTTTTTCGTGACCAGCAACGGGATCGCAACCCTCAGTGCCGCACCCGCACCTTGCTCAGCCAGTGAGCGGGAACCGGTCTGCATGTGGGATCCGAACCCTCGGCGGGAGCGCCGCCACACCCCCAAGCGGCACACTGTAGCAGTGCGCCACCGCACCGGCCCGTTATTAGGAATTTGGATTACTGGGATAAGGTGACTAGATGCCTTTACTTTGGATTTCCTATACTAAGCATAGCTGTATCCCAGAAATCCTAACCCATGGCCTTAAACGTTCAGAATACATTTATTCACTAGACTGAGAATAAACTTATTCACTAGACTCAGAATGCCTTTTTCTTTGCTACCTCTTAGCTCTAAAGCCCTAGGTAACAGTATTTAGAGGCCTCCTCAAATTTTGCATTTTCACACATCCCTCCCAATATGTTATTACAGTATAGAGGGAAATGTGATTTGGTAATTAAATAACTCTAACCCAATAAATAATGTATACTAGAATAAGACTTCCATTTTAGCCAGGTTTTTAACTATTCTAACACACACACACACACACACACACACACATGATTTTATAACCAGGATATCCCTTTAAGATTATTAAACAGAATTTCTTCTGTATTTTAAAAAAAGAAGGCAAAAAACCACAAAGGTTTTGTGTTGTCACATATTTGCTTATAATAAATAGTCTACCAGAAACCATATTTTTCTTTTATTGATTTTAGTGAGAAAAGAGCTAGCCTTTTGACACTACTCCAGTGAGAAATGTTCTGAAACCATGTAAGAAGAAATGGGGATATCACATTCAAATCTTAATTCCTACCCTTCTCTCTCTCCTCCAAAGTATTAGGTTTTTTCCCCTGGGTTTAGTTATGGTAGAAAATTTGGGGCTCTAGATGGTTCTTCTTAATAAGGGATGATCAAAATGAAGAGAAGGAGGTTAAAAAAATTTTACCTACATTGGACAGTGGTAAGATTTTATTAGCAGTCAAACAATGTTAGCTACTAAGGAATTATCAAGAATTCCTTTAGAAAATACATCCTGGGCCGAGCCCGTGGTGCACTTGGGAGATCCTATATAGGGATGGCCGGTGCAATGCGCTCCCTGGCTGAGCGCGGTGCGGCCGGTTGCAAAAAGGACAAAAAAAAAAAAGAAAATACATCCTGATTTTAGTGATGTTAAAAGGTGAGGTGGGGAGCAGGACCCTGCATCTTGGAATCAATGAAATACAGCACCACTTTATTGGAATCCACTCCTGTGTGGAGAGTTACTAGACAAAGAACTCTGCGAATTAGTTAATAATTAATATAATTCTAAGGCTCAACTCTCATGAAATGATGATAAACATCAGTGCAGAAAATATACTGTTCCGAATCAGAAATGGGCAGAATGGGGTGGGAATAGTATTATTAATTCTTATAGTAGTCAGTGAAAGTTTCATGTAATTTCAAGGTCTTGGGGGCAGCATACTCCTCAAAGAGTATATTCCTCAAAAAATATACATAATTGAGCTCATATTCAAGTTTCACAATTTAATAGGTGCTTGAACTCGGGCTAGTTGGTTAACCTCTCTAGGTGGCATCTGTAAAACAGAGATAATACTAGTAACTACCTCACAAATTTTTTTTGAGGATTCAATTAGAAAATGAGAAGCACTGCCTAGCAAATAGTAACCACTTAATTATTATTAGCTATTAGGAAAAACAAAAATAAAATCTGAACATTAGTGGCATGAATTCAAATTAAATAGAAAAGAAAAAATAAACTTAAAGACAGTAATATTCAAATAGATTTTAGCTCTGTAAAATGCATAGAAATGCATAATTCAAAGTCCAAGACGAAACCACAGGTTTAACTCACCAAGTTATATTATATAAAATTAACATCAATATCAAGTTAACAAACTTCCCAGATGCTACAAAGTAAGGAAGAATATAAGGTTACAACTTAAACTTTCAATTTTCCTGGCAAGTAGGGTTAGTGATTTTTTTTTTTTTTTTTTTTTTTTTTTTTTTTTTT
>NW_007726691.1:243096-270218 GCF_000696425.1 Galeopterus variegatus | reverse complement strand
TTGTTTTGTTTTGTTTTGTTTTTTGTCTTTTTCCGTGTCCGGCAACGGGATCGCAGCCCTCGGTGTTGCTCCCGCGCCTCGCTCAGCCAGTGAGCGGGAACCGGTCTGTATGTGGGATCCGAACCCTCGGCGGGAGCGCCACCGCGCTTCCCAAGCGGCGCACTATAGCAGTGCGCCACCGGGCCGGCCCCAGGTTAGTGATTTTTTTCCAACCTAGTTAAATTGTGTTGACCATACCCACCACTTATTAGCAAAGCAGTCCATTATTTCTTCATCTCCTTTAAAATATCAAGAGTGACTGATTAAGGCATTCTGTGGGCTGGATGTAAATCGTATTTTTCATTAATCTTTATCTACAAAATAATTTAACTGGCCTAAAGCATAATACTTAAAAATTTGAAATTAACACGAATTTGAACCAGCTTGCTCTAGTATTATATCATTTTTCACAAAAAAAACAAAACAGCTAAGATGGCGTTTGTCTGCTCTTAAGTATAGGGATTTAGCACATAGTGCTGACTCCAGCTGGACTGTTAATTCAATGTCTCTGCACAGTAAGATTCACAGAACCAAAAGTAGTTACTGACCACCATCACCACCATCACCATCATCACCGCCATCCCCCCGCCCAACAAAAAGAAAACCAGTCATAAATCCTTTCACCATCTACCATTTATAACTGGTCTAGCTTAAAGTAATTAAAAGAACTAAAACTCATGGAACTGGCAAAAAAAAAAAAAAAGAGGAGGAAGAAGAAGAAGGAAGGAAGGAGGAGGGAGGGAGGGAGGGAAAGAGAGGGAGGGAGAGAGAGGGAGGAGAGAGAAAGAATGAAAGATAAAGAAAGAAAAGAAAAAGAAGAGAAGAGAGAAAAATAATACGTTGAACTTTCAGAAAGAGAATAAAATTTTGGTTACTAGAGTTGGGAATGGGAGAAGGGAAAGGGGTTAGTGAGAAATTGGTTAATGGACACAAAGAATGATTACACATTATAATAATGAATATGCTAATTATCCTGATTTGATCATCCCATATTGTACACAAGTATTGATAGTCAACTCTGTACCCCACAAATATGTACTAGCAGTTACGTCTCAATAAAATAGTGTTATAATAATAGGAAAATACTTGATATTATAATGTAAAGTGGAATTAAAAAGCAGAATGTATAATAAAGAAATAGCATGGTGCAATCACTATTATTTTAAGAATGTGCCGTCCAAACAAGACTAAAAGGAAATACATCACATTTTAAAATGGCTATTTTTAGATGCAGGATTAAGTATGGCTATTACTCCCCTTATTTAGATTTTTGGAATTCTTCACATTTTCTATATAGGTAGGAAAATTATAAAGAATATTTTAAAAGGAAATTAAAAGTCAAGGATCCAAAATAAACAGAGAAATCTTCATATAAATACACAGAATAGATGTTAAATGGAGATTTGTTACTTTAAACAACCAAAATTCTTCTTGCAAAACCTTTTCTTATAAAACTCAACAAAAGTGGTAGGAAATACTTTTCATTTTCCATTTGCTCTACTGTCTGTCGGGGGAGGAGGGAGGGAGGGAGGAGGAGGAGGAGGAGAAGAAGGAGTCTGAACATCATCTACAATACAATAGCCTTACTGATGTAATTTTTTATTAGCATATAGATCCTAAGCATGAAAAGAGGTTAGCAGGGCTGGCAATAAAACATTAGTTATATCAGAAGGATTCTAAAGCAGAAGCTACAGCTGACAGAATGATTCATGGAGAATTTTTCATGGTGTTATTAATTTTAAACCTCTGGACCTTGCAATACAAACCACAGAATGACAAGGCCCAAGAAGCTCAGATTTGGTGTAAAATCCAAAAATGACTCACTATGAATGTAATGTAAGATTTCAAATTAACTTCTTAAATATAGTTTAGTATACACCACTTTTACTGAAGAACTTAAACACATGACAGACCCTTAGTAAGACTCTCTTATTTCCTGAACACACTTTGACAAATCAAATAGTAAAGTTCTTTTCAATTACTTTCATTCCCTCTGCCAGAGCTATTATAGATTGGATATTAGTTGTTTCTGAACTGGGAAAAGTAGTTCACAATTAATATAACAGCTTAATAACAGCTTTCATTTCCTATTGACAATCTGGAAAATTATCACCTGTGTGAATATTTCCTGGAAGGCTTCTAAATAACTTTCCTTTGAGAACATGAGGTACATTATTACCTTATTAAGTTTCTTTTTAGGCTCTATTTACTTCAGAAAACTAGGTAAAAAGAACTGCCAGAAAAAAACTCTGAGACACTCAAAATACTTAAACAAGTATCCTTATTCCTTCAAACACCATTCAAGCCATCGAATCCATTGTAATGGTTAAGATATTAAATATTCACATTATTAAACAAACATAAGCAACAAACTGGACTATACAAAATGATCTCATTTATAAAATAGGAACAATGAATGGTTTTTGTTTAATAGGAATTTAAATCTTAATCTCATTTCACATTTCCCTATTTTCAGGCTTTGTTGGTGAAAATAATAAAAACAAGAGATAAAAAGAAAGTTCTTTTAATCAGGGACAAGCATTTTTCCCACCAATATTTTATATAAAATATATTAAGATTAAATGTTCAAACTTTGTAAATTTAAGAGAGAATAATTCAGAAAAATTTGTTAGGACAACCTGCTTTCTGCAAATTTTTTTAAAATTTTACTTTATGTGCTTTCTGCAAATTCACCAAAAGATTCAATTGTGCTTCTGAAAAAACAGAAAGTCTTAGCTTTTACCGTTGCCACTGAAGTGCCATTGAGACAAGCTCCAACGTATAGTGTTTACTTTCCATTCTGAGCTTGAGAATTGTATTAAAATGTAAAATTAAGATATAAAATAATGTCAAATAATATTTTACATTTTTGAATATAGAGCATCCTATAATATAAAAGAGTGATACTCCAAATTTAAATTCTTACATATCACTTTAAATAGCAAATATATTTCCAGTTTAGTTGCTGTTTTTATTAAAGAAAAAAATCTAAGAATCCACAAAAACAGCATTCTGTAGCAAGAAAAAGCGATTCAACAACAAAAAAATTATAATGGATTTATCTTAAATGTTCCTAAACATTTCTTACCAGTGCCAGTACAATCAAAAAACAGATTTTTTATTTCTAAAATCTTAGGAGAAGGAAAAACAACCAAAACTACACTAACCATCAAATCACAGAGTGTTATGCATGATCTCCTGCTTACCCTCACATGTTGTACTTGGTACGCACTCATTCCTTGAATACAGAGAAGACCAACCACAGCCATACCTATACCACCAAGCTAAATAGACAAGGATTTGCCCAAAAATCACAACAGAAGAAAATACAAGGAATAAGAAAAGTACAAACTTACTTCTCATGTGCTCTAAAAATGTTCACAATTTCTGTGAACTAATTTCTTGTGGAGAAATAAAAACCTCATATACTTTCCAGGTAGAGTGGTAAGAGAATAAGGTTGCACACATTCCATGTTCTCTTAGAATACTAGAATATTTTTAATTATATAAGAAATGCATTATGAATAAGTCCTCTGGTTACATATTCTTAAATTTATGCAAGCCATATTCCTTACTGGAAAATATATTTCTATAAATATGTAAAATTTAGAGCCTATGTGAATATAAAATACAGGTAAAGATAAAATAAAACTTAAAAAACTGATTATAACCAGTATTAACACACCTCCCACATCCATAGAAAATATTTTATTATTTTCTTCTGAGGAAATTCTTTTTCATTAAAAATACTTTACCTGTCTGTCATATAAGGCTACTCAAAAAGTTCATGGAAAGATCTTTTAATTCTATTTTTCCACAAACTTTTGTGAAGTACCCTCAATATATAACAAATACTATAATGAAATTTTTGGTTTTGTACTAAGGAGATTTCTCTTCACAAATGCTTTGGTTTTGGAGTAAAATGTTAATAATTCCTCAACCAGAATTAGCTCTTCACTTAGTTTATCACAAAAACCACACTTTCTGCTGTCAAATCTGAATACCCCAAGCTGTCAAACCACTCCACAGAAAAAAAGACCTCTGATTTTATGGGGAAAAGGTGAGAAAATGAGTTATATGCCTACCAGCCGCTTCATACTCTCTTCTACAGTTTTACTTGACCCAAAACAACGGAATTAGAACTGGGTATACTCTTACCACTCACCGCTGCACAGAGTCTAGAAGGTTAGAGGGAAGGGGTGTTTTAATGACTTTGACATTCCTCTTACGTCATCCCAGAATCAACAATCACTGCTCCACAAAGTTCAGTTCATTTTGTAACTTAGTGACATTCAGTTCTATTTTCTCCCTTAGCTGCTAAAAATGTGGCTTATCCTAATATACTTAATACATAAGACTACTGAAGCTGGTAATTTCTAAATAAATCTGTACTCATATTATTTTTATAACATTGTCAATATAACTCGTCACACTTAAGGGATTGAGAAATGAGACTGTTATTGTTCCAAAATGTAATGTTTTCTATAAAGAAATGGTTGTCTACCTTTTTAATACGAAGGAATGTCTCTTTTCCTTTATTCCCGAAGAAATACACATACAAATTTTTACAAAAAGACAAAATGGAAAACAAAAATCACTCATAATCTCAATACTTAGTGTTTTTATGCATATATTCCCCCATCTTTTCTTAATATAGAGATAGATTTCTGTACGTAGTGTATAAAATTTCTTTGTATAAAAATTAAAGCATAATGAACATATTATTTAGTAACTTTCTTTAACTTAATAAACACCAACGTGTTTTTACATCATTATTTCATTATAGCACTGGTTTTAAACTTTGCTCCATAAAATCCTAGGTGTTCAAAAGAGGTCCCTCATGAAGCAAGAGTGGGTAGATGGGGCTTTGGGCTTCCACATATCAGAGCTGCTTGGTTTTTATTTTTATATATTGAACTTCCAAACAAGAAAAGATTTGAAAAACAGAGCTCCAAATAATTCTTGGTAGTTGCAATGTCCTGTAATATGGCTATTTAATTAATTTAACCAATTCCCTTTTGTAAATATTTAGGCTGGGTCCAGTTTTTCAGCATAATAAACAATATTCTAACAAATATCCTTGTAACTCAAACTCTATCCTTGATTTCTTCCTTAGGATGAATTCATTTATAGTAAGGAATCCAGATGGAGGTTTGTAATAGAAATAAGAGGAGTTTGTGTAGGTAGCAGATAAGCAGAAAAGAGAGGACACACTGGTCCCCAAGCGCAATTCCACAGACTCATGCCTAACCTTTATGGAAAGAGCAGCAGAAGCTGAAGAAGCTGTTTTGGCAACAGATCCTGTAAGACAAGGGCCAGGGTAACACCGTTGGTTCCCAAGTAATAAAGCATGGCACCAAGTGGGTAAGAGAGACCCTCCCTATTTCTGTTAAGAGTAAAAACAAACAACAAAAAACAGGGATCCATGTAATATCAACTACAGGTGAATAAATGCCAAAAAGCTACAACAATTTCATAATATTTTCAGAATTTGCTTTTTATTAATCACATCAATATGTTTGAAGACAATCAACAGATGTGCAAGATGCATTTCTTAAGCAGTATGTGAAGAGCACTAAGTGCACATAGAGATTCTCAGTTTACCTGCATTAAATATGAAAGCAATCCTAAGTTGGGAACCATTACATTTGTTATGGGTTAACTGTGTCCCCTCCCCACCAGAGATATATTAAAGTCCTAACTCCCAATACCTGTGAGAGTGACAGGTTCCAAATAATTTCCCTTATTTGGAAATTAGGTCTTTGCACATGCTTTTGGTGTCCTATCTAAATCTTTGCCTAAACCAAAGTCACCAAGATTTTCCCCTACATTTTCTATTTTACTTTTAGGTCTCCAATATATTTCATAATAATTGTAGAGTATGAGGTATGGATGGAAGTTTATTTTTTTTGCATATAAACATCCAATTGTTCCAGCACCATTTGTTGAAAAGACCACCCTTTCTCCACTGAATTGCCTTTGCATTTTTGTTGAAAATCAGCTGTCCACATATGTGTGGGTCTATCTTTGGAATACTAGAGGTAAAGTGCCCTTTTCATCACGTGTCAAAGGGTAAATGACATCAACATGACTTACCACTAGTAATGTTAACCCTTGGTCATTTGGTTAAGGTACTGTTCACAGGCTTCTCCCTGAAAAGTTATGTTTTTCCCTTGCTATACTTTATTCTTTAGAAGCAAGTTTTCTTTAGAAATCCAACCCACACTAGGAGTTGAGAGATAACTCCATCTCCTAGAAGAAGAGGAATCTGCATATACTATTTGGAATTCTTCTATAAGAAAGATTTATGTTTTCTCACCCATGTATTTATGCAATCACTCATATTTGTACGGACTTATGTATATTTATATTTTGAGTTCTAATCTAACACTATGTTATTTATTTTCTGCTCAAACTGTTCCAGCTTAAGCCAATGAGGGTTCTTTTAGGTTGGCACCAATGTCTCTTTGAAATGTCCCCACCCTTCTGTTTTTTGGGCACTTCCTTGTTTCTGACACTACAAGGTGCTCTAAGCTTATCTTGTATTTTCCCTACTCCAGCTCTAGAATCAACCATTTCTCCAGTCATTTTATTGGAGAATGGTACTTAGAAACCAAGATCTAGGGGCTGGGTATGCTCACTGGTACTGGATGCCACCGGTTCTAGGTATTCTTAAAGGAGGCAGGAAATTAATGTGTTGTGTGTATACTAACTCATGTATACACATATCTATAATCGTTTCTGTAGTTATCCATCTATTTATCTATATACATATTAAGATAAACATGAGTTCATACTGATATCTGATTCTAATCCAGTACCACAGGAGTTCATTCCAGTCTTTCCTCCTTGCTTAACTCCTCAATCTGACAGTGAGATACCTAATTTCCATCATCTACCACCCATTTACTTATATTGACTGATTTTTCGATGTTAAACCCACTTATACTCCCGGGATAAACCCCATCAGGTCATTATTATATACATATTTTATAATTTTTCCTACTTTTATGTGTGTATATATATATAGCTACATTTTATATACAATGGTTATATACTCATATTATTATATATAGTTGGAATTTATAAAAATTCCCAACCATATTTCATCTAAATTTTTGAATTTATTGGCATAAAGCTATTCATAATGTTCTCTTACTATTCTTTTACTATCTGTAGAATCTGTAATGATGTCACCTCTTTTGTTCCTGATGTTGGTAATGTTTGTCTTTTTTCTTTTATTCCTGATCAGGCTGGCTAGAGGTTTAACAATTTTATTAACCTTCTCTAGAGAATCAGCTTTGGTTTAATTTTCTTTTTTTTTTTTTCCTTTTTGTCTTTTTCCGTGTCCGGCAACGGATCGCAACCCTCAGTGTTGCCCCCGTACCGGACCGGGACCGGCAACGGGATCGCAACCCTCAGTGTTGCTCCCGCGCCTCGCTCAGCCAGTGAGCGGGAACCGGTCTGTATGTGGGATCCAAACCCTCGGCGGGAGCGCCGCTGCGCTTCCCAAGCGGCGCACTATAGCAGTGCACCACCGGGCCGGCCCTGGTTTAATTTTCTTTACTGGTTTTCTGTTTTCTACTTCATTGACTCCTGCTCTGATCTTTATTATTTCTTTTCTTCTGCTTGCTTTGGTATTAATTTGTTCTTTTTCTAATTTCTTAAAAGGCAAGCTGATGTCATTGATTTTAGACCTATCCTCTTTTATAATAGTTGTTTAATGCTATAAATTTCTAAGTAATGCTTTAGTGACATCCCACAAATTCTGATGTTGTATTTTCATTTTCATTCAACAAAAAATACTTACACATTTCCCTTTTGACCCATGAGTTATTTAGAATTGTGCTGTTAAATTTCCAAATAATTGGAAATTTTCCTGAGATTTTTCTGTTATTAATTCTAATTTAACTCCATAGTGATCAGAAAACATATTTTGTATGACCTGAATCCTTTTACTTCATTGAAATTTATTTTATAGCCCAGAATATAGTCTCTCTTGGTAAATGTTCCATGTCCACTTACAAAAAAACAAAAAAAAATGTATTATATTGTTGGCTGGAATGTTCCAAAAATGCAATTAGATCAAATTGGTCAAAAGTGTTATTTAAACATTCTTCATCCTTGCTGATTTTAACTACTTCTATCAGTTATTGAGAGAGGGGTATGGAAATCACTGACAATGATTATGGATTTGTCTATTTGTCCTTGCAGTTACCTTATTTACTTATTTTTTTCCCCTATGAATTTTGAAACTCTGTTATTACGTGCATAAAAGTTTAGAAATGTTATGTCTTCTTTTTTAACTATCTCTTTTATCATTACAAAATGACCTTCTTTATCCCTAGTAATAGTCAATGCTCTTAAATCTACACTATCTGATATTAATGTAGTCACTCTAGCTTTCCTTAGTGTTACCATGGCATATCTTTTTCCATCCCTTCACTTTTAAACTATGTGTGTCTTTATTTTTAAGGTGTTTTTCACATAGGCAGCATATACTTGGGATTTGCTGTTTCATTCAGTCTGATAATCCCTGCCTTTTAATTGGGATGTTTAGACAATTTACCTTTAATACAATTACTAATATAGGTAGGATTAAGTCTATCATCTTGCAATTTGCTTTTTATTTGTCTCATCTGTCTTTGGTTTTCTCCTTTTCTCTTTTTCTGCCTTCTTTTGGATTAAATTATTTTAATCAATTGATTGATTTTTAAAACAATTTTAATATTTTGCTAACTTGTCTGACTTTCTCACTAGATCTTAAATTATGTGAAGGCAAGGACCATATTCTATTTGACTGTGTATTCTAATTAATTAATATGATCCTGAGCATATATTTGACAATTCAATACATGTTTACTACATAGATTCATTCATTCAACAAATTTTTACTGAAAATTGTAGAGGGTGTAAGTTATTTCCATACCAGAAACCACAGCCTTATTTCTTACAGAACTCCAATTTTATTCAGTTATCTACTACTCCCCTCAGAGCCCAGATGACTCAGGAGAAGCCAACCCCATCTGCAGCAACAGTGACAGGCCTTTTGACCTAAAGGCAATTCCATTCTTGGGTAAGTGACTGGTTCAGAAAGAGGCAATGAGAATATAAACAAAGTTCACTAGAGGCATCTATGAAAGTATTTCCTTACTCTTAAGAGAAACCACATGAAACTTATTTCTCTCCTTCCCACTGGACATAAATAAGGAAGAAAGCAGCCTTGACTGCTACTTAGCATTCATCCTTAAAAACTAGTTTAGGATGAAGTTGATACTGATGGCAAGAGTGAAAAGATGGAAAGCACCTGGGCCCTTGACACAGTTAAGCCACTAACCCAAAACTCCCTGAAGCCTACCACTAGACATCTTTTTTATGTGAGCCAGTAAATATGTTATTGCTCAAGTCAGTTTAACAGGTTTCCTGTTACAGGCAGCCAAAATCATACTAAGTTACGCAAATACCAATCTGTGCCAGGTACTGTTCTAGACATTGGAGATTACATCAGTGAAAAGATAAGGCCCCTGTTCTCATGATGCTTACATTCTACAGGAAGAAGATAGACTTTAAACAAATAACTGTACTAAAGAATTTCAAATAGTGATAAGTGCTATGAGGAAAATAAAAGAGATGTGATTTGACTAAATGTGTTAATTTAGTTTATTCAAGGATGACCTCTGAGATATCTGAGCAGAGACCCAAATGAGCTGAAGGGGCCAGCCATAAGAAGATCTGGAGCCAAAGCATTACAGGCAAAGGAAACAGCTGGTACAGGGGTCACAGGGATAACCAGCTTAACTTATTTGAGAAATACAAAGTCCACTGTGGCTTGAGCATAGGGAATGACCAAGAGAGTAGTAGTGAGATGAGATCAACAGAAGTAGACAGGAGCCAGATAATGTAAGAATGAGAGCCATGGCAACAAGATTTTATTCATAATATAATGGAAAACCACTGGGGAGTTTTATATCATAATCTGATTTATGATTTAAAGGAGCACTCTGATAAAGGAATAAACCTTCATATTCCACCGATTTGAAAACTAACAAAGTCAAGTTCAGTTTGTGTTAACAGTAACAGTGTATTTCACCCCAAACATATCAAATATTTATGAAGTAATATGCGGAGAACACTACACAACGTTGATATATTCTTTCCCTCACTCCTCAAACAAAAAATTCCACATTGTCTTGAAGGTAGATTTAGGAAAGAGAATAAAATAAGAAACTAGGAAAGAATGGAGGACAGCTGTTATGTTGTCCTTTCTACCCTAATTTCTCTAGATAATGTCTGAAACTCAAAGATTGAATAATTTTTTTAAAGCATAACATGACTGAGAGGCATTTGGTAAACTTAGAACTATAATGCAGCCTTTAGTCTCTGCCCAGGCAAGTGTTTCAGCCCTGTTCTGACACAAGTATTTGGATTTTTCCAAGAGCTGATGTCAGGGCTTTTTACAGAGACAGAACAGCATTTACAGGCCAGAGAAGGAAAAAGGGTTTCCCCAGCAGCTATGCTCAATGTGGCCTTTGTACTGTTCCACTGCCAAAGGCAGGAAGACCCTGCTAGATAGAGCTATTTAGTTCCTGAAAAAAATTCTACCCTGGGAGGGTAGAGGATGAATGGCCAGATTTCCCATTAAGGGAACCCAGCTTAATTTTCTTTTGGTGCTTAAGCCCAAATTTAAATGGGCTCATCATCGGAACAAAGGGTTTCTTAATTCTTACGAGAAAAACCATTCTGCTGAACTTGTATATAAAGAGAAGATGTACTGGCTAGAATAAATATAAAATATACAGGTAAAGAACAGTTAAGTTGTTCCATATTTCCTAGGGTTAGCTTCTCTGAAAAATATTCATTTGAAGAATGATTGGTTGAAGAACACTCTAAAGCTTCAAGTTACATATTTGGTAGTCAAAAATTATGCTAGACAGATTGCTCCAAACATATGTTATCCATTATCCATGATAGGAATAATGATTAACAATTAAAATCATTAAATCATAGTAGCTAAAACTTGCTACTTTCTACTTTTATTTGAACACTTATAGTCTCTGCTTTAAATACTTTATGTGTATTAGTTCATTTAATTCCAACAATAATTCTATAAGAGATATTATTTTGAGTCTCATTTAATAGAAGAGAAATGTGAGATTCAGAGAGGTTAAATAACTTACATGCGGGGTCTTAAAATGTTTGTGGAAAGATTTGTATTATCTCTTAATTCTACCCTCAATAAGTTATATAACCAGTAGATAAAGGAGCTAAGATTCAAAACCTCACTAACTAGAGCTCATGCTTTCAACCTCTAGACTTCGAGCCTTACAACAAAAACATAATCAACTTCCCTTTGTGTAGTTTTTTACAGTTAACCAAAAGTTTTCACATGAGTGAGACTCGGAAAACTAAATCTTGTATAATTACAAGATATTTAGCTAGAAAGGTATTCATACCTTTATATAGTTTCAGGAAAAGATAAGCCAATATAAACTGGTTACAAAAGAACTCCCAATCCTACAGAACCTGCACCTCCAAATCCCAAATTTGGTGGGGAATTCAGTTAATATTTATTTGCCATATGGGCAACTAGCCAGCTATACATCTAAAAAGAGACATGTTTCTACCTGAATAGCAACATTCTTGCAAACCACCACGTGAAGATGGAAGAGAGCAAAAGCAATTCTACTCCACTAGCCATCCTCAACACTAAAAGCAAAAACAGAGAGGGTAAATTCATCTTCCATGAAAGGTATCATTATAACCTCCAACCACTAACTATAAAACATATTTGTCTAGTCTATTAAATTCTTGATCAATACCAAGGAAGTCTTGGTAGACTTTGAACAGGAAACAGATTTCCCTAAACATAAGGATCACAGACCTGAAATGCAGGTCCAACTATCCTTTGATTAGGAAGGCAATATCCAGGTATGTGTACAGAACAAGGAGTAGCGGACTCTGCAGAGACCCAGAATAGCAGGAGGAGATGAAAATAAGGAAAAAACAACATGCTGACACAATCCCAGACTTAGGACACTGATGGACGTTAAGCGGAGATGATGACGGAAAGAGTGACTGCCATCAGATCACAACACGGAGAACCCTGTGCCCTCAAGCACTTTGCTACAAGCTGCACAGGCTTTTTGAACACTAACAGAAAACAAGCAAACAACAATACAGAAAAATGAAACAGTTAAAAATCATAGCTAACACTTACTGTGCATTTAACATATGCCAGTAACTACTGCAACTGTATTACATATATCAACTCATTTAATGCTCAGAAAGTACTATCATCATCCCTATTTTATGAATGTAGAAATTAAGGCACTGAAAGATTAAGGAAATTTCCCAGCATCAGATCGGCAGAGAAACTGAGATGTGAACTTAGACCTTATACCTCTAGAGTCTTGTTCTTAACCACTGTGCTTTCCAGGAATAAAACAAATATTCAAAAATATACTACAGGAAAAAAAAGAGAATGATTTGAATCTGAAGATTGAAAGGGTACACTGTACCCTAGAAAACTAACACAAAATAATTAACACTAACTAATCTTGCTGACGTTATAAAAATTTGATTTTAGGGCCGGCCCGGTGGCGCACTGGATAAGTGCGCTGCTTGGGAAGCGCGGCGGCACTCCCGCCCGAGGGTTCGGATCCCACATGCAGACCGGTTCCCGCTCACTGGCTGAGCGAGGCGCGGGAGCAGCACCGAGGGTTGCGATCCCGTTGCCGGTCCCCAGTCCGGTACGGGGGCAACACTGAGGGTTGCGATCCGTTGCCGGACACGGAAAAAGACAAAAAAAGACAAAAAAAAAAAAAAAAAAATTTGATTTTAAAATAAAGAGCTATACAAACACCTAGATTAAAAAAAAAAAACCGTGTTATGTGCAAATGAGAAAGATTAAGTTGGCCTCAAAATTTCTCCACAGTAAGATGCCATATGCCAGCAGATATGCCTCCAATGTGAGAAGATAATGGTACAATGTCTAAAATTTCTTTTTTCTTTTTTGGCATACTGGAAATAAAGATATTAAGAAATCTTTAGAGAAATAAGAAAAGAGAGCAAGCACAAGCCCTTCTTATAGAGGGAAAAAAACTACTTGAAGGCAAAATCCATAAAATAAAAATATAATCAAAATAAAGAACTCAGGAATGTAGAAGCTAAAGTAAAAGGATTAAGGGTAAGCAATGGATCAATTAACATACAGAAATTAATAAAATACCTTTAACAAAAGCCATCCCCACCCCATCCAGCAAAACACTAATGCTTCCTCAATGGAGAATTAGTCTTAACTTTGTACCCTCTCTATACTCCACATATGGTACTTCTGCACATATTACTCAACAAAAAATTTTTAATGAAAATCTGGTATATCCCGACTCCCACCCACCCCACTGCAATATAAGCTCTGTGAAGCAGAATCCTCTGGTTCACTGCTGTATTCCAGACAGCACAGAGTAGATGCTTCAGAAATATCTGTCTAGTTAAAGAATGGATACCAGATACGGGAAGATGGACTTGCTCTGTCTTCTAGGCTCCCATCAATAGCCTTCTGGGCATATCCATTTAGATATCTCACTGGCATCTCAAATTCAATAAAGCTAAAACTAAATTCTTACTCTGCTCCCCAAAACCTCCTTTCCCATCTTAATAAATAGACCTCCATCTACCCAGCTGATCTAGTTAGAAGTTATTCATGACATCTACCTCTCCCTCAGCCCCACATCTCATACATCCAACTGTCCATCTATCCAACAAAATGCACTCAACATCTACTATATACCAGGCACTCTCTAGAGTGTGAACACACAACAATAAATAAAACAAAGTCCCTATTTTCATGGCGTTTAAATCTATCATTGCATTTGAATGATTTTACCTTCAACAAATATCTCAAATTTGTCTATTTATGACCTCCTCCATTACTAGCTTAGAGCTATCACCTCATCAAGCCTAGACTACTACAATAGTTTAATAGGTCTTGCCACTTCTACTCTTGCACACATCCTCCAATTCATTTTCCCATACAGCAGCCATTTAATTTCAAAACACAAATCTTGCATTCTCTCTGCATAAATTCCTTCAATAGTTTTTCACTGCATTTAAGAAAAAAATCCAAACATCAAACATGACATACAATGGCTAAATATAGCTTTCAGTACCTTTCTAACCTTAATTCATACCACTCTCCTGCTCATTCACTATGCTTTAGCCATAGAGGCCTTCTTTCAGTGCCTCACATGCAACCTTCCCCCAAAAAGGGATATCTTGCCCGCTGTTCTCTTTATCTGGGACACTTTCCCTGTTCTTTCCTGAACTCTGCTCCCTAATATGAATTAGGGTTCTCATGTTATTGTCTCCCATAACAACCCTGTTCTCTTTTTTAATACCATTTACCACATTTTATACTTCTTTGTGTTTAATGTTAGTCTATATATCATCAGACAGGGTACATGGTAAATCCATGGGTACATGGTAAATCCAGCATATGGTACAGCTCCTGAAAGAACTCGATAAATACTTGTTGAAAAAAGTTAATTATCCAACCAAGGAAAAGAGACAAGGAGAAATTTTAAGCAAAGGAAAAAGCACATGTTGACATGTATGGAGAAAATGCAAGTAGCTCAGTATGGCTGGAGCATAAGTGGTGGGTGGGTAAAGATGTCTGGAAAGATAAGCAGTAACTAGATCAATGCAGTCTATAGACCATACACCAGAATTTAAACTTTGGTCTATAGAAAGTCTGTAGAAAGAAAGGTTCTTAACGTAGGGTTCAGCTTCCAAGGGTACTGAATTTGGGGGGCTGAGGCAGTCTCTAGAGAGTCTTAAAAGAGGTCCATGACACTCTTCCTCCAAAGAACCACTACTAGAGACAATGTAGGAACACTGACAGGTTTTAAGCCAGACAATAATATGATCCAGTCTGTATTTCAGAAACACTGTCTTGCAAACAGCATGAAGAATGGGGTGGAAAAGGTATGAAACTGGTGGCAGGCAAGCCAGTTAGAAAAATAAAATAGTACAGGGCCGGCCCGTGGCTCACTCGGGAGAGTGCGGTGCTGATAACACCAAGGCCACGGGTTCGGTTCCTATATAGGAGTGGCTGGTTAGCTCACTGGCTGAGAGTGGTGCTGACAACACCAAGTCAAGGGTTAAGATCCCCTTATTGGTCATTCTTTTGAAAAAAAAAAGAAAAAGAAAATAGTACAAATTTTTAAAATAGTACAAATTTTTTTAAAAAATTAGGATCTAAATAAACAATATCAAAGGCAACAGAGAAAAAGGGATCAATATAAAAATAAAATTATGGAAATAAGCACTGAACCTCCAATAGACTTAGAAAATGGAGGAGAGAAAGGAACTCCCAGGATTTGGGCTTAGGCAACAAAACATTTGATTAAGCCACTCACCAAAAAAAGAAATGCAAGAGCAGGTGTGGAAGAGAAGCAGTTTTACATTTGTCAAAGTGCCTGTAGGACATCATGGTAGAGATGTCTACTAAGGACTTGAGTCAGTGGAGAGGTCTGATCTGAAAGGTCAGATTTGGATGACATCAACATGATAGCAGAAATCATGAAAGTAAATGAATTTCCCCCAGTGAATAAACTTAGGGTAAAATATGTTAGACTAAATCTGAAATATACTTCTAAAGTTATATAATTTTACTCATTATTGATTTTTATGAAATCATAAAAATCCATAAGCTTACCGAAACAAGTTTACTTTAAAGTTCATATTATATATCTATAGTTTCTACTTCCTTATCATGTTCTTACAATATATTTTGAATTCAGACTTATGCCACAACCATTGCATAGCACAGAAAATATTAAAAATGATTAGTTATGGGCCAGCCCCATGGCTCACTAGGGAGAGTGCAGCCCTGGTAGTGCCAACACCACGGGTTCGGATCCCGTATGGGGATGGCCGGTGCGCCCACTGGCTGAGCGTGGTGCAGACCACACCGTGCCGAGGGTTGCTGTCCCCTTACAGGAAAAAAAAAAAAAAAGATTAGTTATGGCTTCTCTTCCAATATCAGAAAATTAGCAGAATTTACCTGTTTAAAAGAGAATTATCATATTGAAAAATACTCTGAAAGCCTTTCTTAAAAAAATGTAAATGTGATCTTCTCTTTTCAAAATTTTTACTTAATTTGAACAACAGTATTATCATTACATTTGTAGTTCTTATAGTAAGTAATAAGAACTCATAAAAAGCCTAATCTGATAAATGGCATCAACGAAAAAATCTACAGCTAACGTTATATTTAAAATGGTGAAAAACTGAATGTTTTCCCCATAATATCAGGAACAGGACAGGGATGTCTCCTCTTACCACTTTAACTCAACACTGTACTATTCTAGCCTGTGCAGTAAGGCAAGAAAAATAAAGGCATCCAGACTGGAGAGGAAAAGTAAAACTGTCTTTATTAAGAGACTACATGATGATTTATGTAGAAAATCCTATGAAAACAACAAAAAAACTACTAGAACTAACTAATGAGTTTAGCCAGATTGCAGGATATAAAATCAATAATCAGTTGTATTTCTGTATTTTGTACTAGTAATGAACAATTAGAAAATAAAATTTAAAAGACAACACCATTCATGATAGCACCAAAAAAATATTAAATACTTAGCTATAAACCAGACAAAAAATGTGCAAGACCTGTAAACTAAAAACTCAAAAAACATGGCTGAGAGAAATTAAGACCTAAATAAATAGAAAGAGCTCCATAAACATGAACCTGCCCTGGAAGCTGATCCAGGTACCATGAGCTCTAGCAAAAAAGCTTGGAGGGCTTCTAATCTGTTTACCATGTTAGCAAGCAGCTCAGTTCTGTGCACAGATAAAGTCCCCCAAATATGGTGAAGGGCCCCAAGCTTGGATTATGGAACTGAAGAGAAGGGCAACCATACCTTCATAGAGAACCACAGTCAAACCCTGGATCATCGAAACTGCACCACAAATGGCCACTCAAAAAGTGAATTCCACACCTGATGCCACCTCACAATCGAGACAGAAATAGCTATTTGGTTTTGTTTTTAAATAGATCTATTTACTTTATCATTACTTCAATTAAAGACCATAAACAACAATAAAAATCTCACTGTGTCTACAAATCTATTAACCTACTCAATTGTAAGCGGATACAATTAATAAAATAAAACCCATTGCCTTTTTTTCTGTTATATTAACTGAAGATACACTTAATCTTGAGGCAGCTTCTGAGCTCAGAATTATATTGTTATCCAATACTGTTGATACCTTTTGAAACTTTAGACACTTATCTCCTGCTGCTTATGCTCTTTTTAAAGGTGCTTTCACATCGCACAGACATTACCAACAGTAGTGTCAAACAGCAGTTTGTGTCTTTTCATTTTATGCATATTTATCACATAAATCTGGTCTTTTTGTAAATGTCTTGAATGGTAATCTGGAAAGACAGAATTGGTAAGTGACACTATGGTATCCCAGTAGTAAGAGGGTTATGTGATTCCTTCGAGTCTTTGATTTCTAAAGCCTACTCTTATAATTCAAGAGCACCTCTTTGAACCAGGACATTCTCCAATAATGCACTCAATTCAACAAAGCAATTGCTTCACTGCATGAAAAGCACTTTGAAAACAAAAAAGAAATTTCATTTCTTTTCTTGTAGCCTTCCTGATATTTACAGTTATGTCATTAACTATTCCCCTTATTGATAGCAAAAAAAAAAAAAGGATACTTTCAGCAACATAATTATAAGTTTTATAGTGCAGCAAGGAACTGCCTTCCAAAAGGGGGTTTATGTATAATATTCATTTACAATTCAGTATATAATTAGGCAAATAATTTAAAAATATAATCAATAATAAAGACTGTTCTGTGGATGGTAGTGGTTAATACATTTTATATTTTGTTTAGTGATTTCAGGTCTTTGTTTTCTTAAAATAAGCAGCTATTTAACCTAATTCTTTATTTTTGGTCACAAAATAAGTCTTAATACATTTAAAAAGACTAAGATCATAGAAAGTATATTCTCTTTACCACAATAACAGAAGGAAATTTAGAAAATTCACAAATGTGTGGAAATTAAAAAACACTCTCCTAAATAAACAAGCGGTAAAAAGAAAAATCACAGGGAAATTAGTACTTTGAGATAAAAATCAAAGTGCAACCTATCAAAATGTACAGGATGCAGGGCTCATGCAGTGCTTAGAGGAAAATTTATACTTGTAAACATGTATATTAAAAAGAAGAAAAGTCTCATATCAGTAATGTAAACTTCCGTCTTTAGAAAATAGAAAAAGAAGAGCAAACTAAACCAAAAGCAAATGTAAGTAGGAAATAACAAAGATCACAACAGAAATATATGAAATAGGGAATTAGAAAACAATAAAGAAAATCAACAAAGCCAAAAGTTGCTTCTTTAAGAAGATCAACAAAATTTGCAAACCTTTATCTAGAATGACCAAGAAAAAAAAGAGAGAAGACCAAAATTACTACAAAGATAAATAAAGCAGGGGCATTATTACGTTGTCATTATGTTTTACTGTGGTGGTAAGATTTAGTTTCTTTTTCTTTTATTTGTTTGCATTTTTGTTCTATCAGTGGGTTTTGTTCTGTCTTGTGTATTTGTGGTAGTGATTACCGTTTTTCAGATTCCAGAAGCAGAACTTCCTTGAGGATTTCTTGTCAGGCTGGTCATGTGGTTGTGAACTCCCGCAGTTTTTGTTTGTCTTTAATATACACTATTTTCCCCTCATTTCTGAAGGACAGCCTTGCTGGGTATAGCATTCTTGGATGGCAGTTTTTTTCATTTAGTATTTTGGATATATCATCCCATTGTCTCCTGGCCTATAGAGTTTCTGTTGAGAAGTCTGCTATTAGTCTGATAGGGGCTCCCTTAAAGGTGACTTGATGCTCATCTCTTGTTTCTTTTTTTTTTTTTTAAAGATGACCGGTAAGGGGATCTCAACCCTTGACTTGGTGTTGTCAACACCACGCTCACCCAGTGAGCCAACCGGCCATCCGTATGTGGGATCCGAACCCGGGGCCTTGGTGTTATCAGCACCGCACTCTCCCGAGTGAGCCACCGGCCGGCCCTCATCTCTTGTTTCTTTTAAGATTCTTTCTTTGTCTTTGAGCTTAACCAGTTTGACTATAACATGTTTTGGAGAGGATCCTTCTGGGTTGAATCTGTTAGGGGATCTTTGAGCCTCCTGGATCTGAAGGTCCATATCTCTCCCTATTATTTCTGCTATGAGTTCACTGAATAGGTTCCATGCCTTTTCCTTTCTCCTCCCATTCTGGAATATACATGATTCAAATGTTTGTGTGCTTAGGTTGTCTGCTAGCTCTCTTAGATTTTCTTCATTTTTAAAAATTCTTTTTTCCTTCTTTTGTCTGCCTGGGTTATTTTGAAAAGACTACCTTCAAGATCAAAAATTCCTTCTTCTGCCTCTTCTAGCCCGCTGCTTTTTTTTTTTTTTTTTTAATTTTGTTGAGTGAATCTTTCAGTTCCATGAGTTCTGCTACATTCTTTTTTAAGGTATTAATCTTTTTGTAAATCTAGAATATTAAGGAGGAAATTTTTTTTCTCATTTCATTATGTTGTCTAACTGAGACTTCTTGTATCTCAGAGAGTACTCTTTAAGATTGTTGCTCAGAATTACTTTTCAGTCATTTCAAGGGTTTCCTGCTCTATAGGGTCTGGTATTTGAGAATCACTATATTATTTTGGTGGTATCATATTTTCTTGGATTTTCGTATTTCTAGTATATCTCTACATTGGTGTCAGATCATCTGGTAGAGCAGTTGCTTCTTCTATTACTCTGGAATGGTCTTTGAGGAGAGAGATGTCCTCTTCTTTTTCTGGTCTCCATTGGTGACTCTCCATGTGTCAATGCAATCAAGTATCTGGCAGGCTGCCTGAATGGTGGCTATGGCTACTGTTGTGGCGTTGAGCCACTTTTGTGGCAGCCATGGCTGTGGTGGGCCACCTGCAGAAGTGGTGATTTTGGCATGCTCTCTTGCCTGCTTCTGGGCGGACAGGGCTGCGTTTGGCTCCTGCCTATGACCCTGGGCGTTGTTTTCTTTATTTACCGTAGTTCTTAGTGTTATTTTGTCCTTTCACCATTACTTTTCTGTGCATGCTTTCTGTGATCTGTGTTAAAAATCTGCTTTGCCAACAGTGCAGCTCAAACTTAAAAAATGTGTTATTCAAATAAATATTTAATTTTAAAAATAATAAAAGAAATAAATAGAAAGAAATGCCATGTTCGTGAAATGGAAAGCTCAATATTGTTAAGATATCATTTATCTCCAAACTGATCTACAAATTCAACCCAATTCCAATCAAAACTCCAAAGGGCTTTTTTCCAAAACTTGACAAACTGATTCTAAAGTTCATATGGAAATGCAAAGGGTCTTGGGCCGGCCCGGTGGCGCACTGGATAGTGCGCCGCTTGGGAAGCGCAGTAGCGCTCCCGCCCGAGGGGTCGGATCCCACATACAGACCGGTTCCCGCTCGCTGGCTGAGCGCGGCGCGGGAGCAACACCGAGGTTGGCGATCCCGTTGCCGGTCCCCGGTCCGGTGCGGGTGCAACACCGAGGGCTGCGATCCATTGCCGGACACGGAACAAAGACAAAAAAAAAAAAATGAAATGCAAAGGGTCTTGGGCCGGCCCGGTGGCGCACTGGATAGTGCGCCGCTTGGGAAGCGCAGTAGCGCTCCCGCCCGAGGGGTCGGATCCCACATACAGACCGGTTCCCGCTCGCTGGCTGAGCGCGGCGCGGGAGCAACACCGAGGTTGGCGATCCCGTTGCCGGTCCCCGGTCCGGTGCGGGTGCAACACCGAGGGCTGCGATCCATTGCCGGACACGGAAAAAAGACAAAAAAAAAAAAAAGAAATGCAAAGGGTCTAGAGAAGCCAACAATTTTAAAAAAGAACAAATTTTTAGGACTTGCACTACTTGATTTCGAGACTTATCACAAAGCTACCATAGTCAAGACAGTGTGATATTTGCATCAAGATAGACAAAATCAACAGAACATAATAAAGATCCCCACTTATATAGGTAACTGATTTTCAACAAAAGTACAAATCAATTCAGTGGAAAAAGGATTGTCTTCTCAACAAACAGTGCTGATATCCATACACAAAAAAAACCAAAAAACTTCAATCTTCACATCATATTAAAAAACTATCTCAAAATGTGTCACAGACCTAAAAGTAAAACTAAAACTATATACCTTCTAGAAGCAAATAAGAGAAAAACTTTGGGACCTTGGGTTAGGCAAATATTTCTTAGATACAATAAAAGTACAATCTGTAAAAGAAAAATGATAAATTGGAATTCAAAGTTCAAAACTTCTGCTCGTAGAAATGAGAGTTGTATCTCAATAAAGTGATTCACAGAACGGTAAATCAAAGTCCCTAGCTAAGATTCAAGAGAGGTTATGCCAATTCTAAAAAGGTAACAGAAGGATGCTGCTTCCTATTCTCTTGAATAAAAATATCCCTGTCAATGCTGGATGTTAAAACCTTTGTTCTCAAGCTAAGCAACTAAGAGAATGAAAAGACAAGCTACCAACTGGGAGAAAATATTTCCAAAGCAAATATCCAAAACAGGACTTCTATCCAGAATATATTAGGACCGCTTAAAACTCAATAATAAAAAGACAGCCCAATTAAAAACAAGATTTGAACAGACAATTCACAAAAGAAGACATATGAATGGTAAATAAGCACATGAAAAGATTCTCAACATCATCAGTTACTAGATGAAATGCAAATAAAATCTACAATATGATACCATTACACACCCACAGCTGAAATTAAAAAGAGGTATTGGTGAGGCTGTAGAGCAACTGGAACATTGCTGATGGAAATATAACACAATACAACCACCTTGGAAAACTGGCGGTGTCTTAAAAAGTTAAAATATACACCTACTACATGATCCAGCCATTCCACTCCTAGGTACTTACACAAGAGAAATGAATGTTTATGACCATACAAAGACCTGTACATAAATGTCCAAAGCAAACTCTTCCTAACAGCCTAAAACTTGAAACAATCTAAATGTCCATCAACATCTTAATGGTAAACAAACTGTGACATATCTATATATTAAAATATTACTCAGCAATAAAAAGAAATGAACTATTGATACAAACAACGTGGACAAACCTCAAAATAATTATGCAGAATGAAAGAAACCATACAGAAAAAAGCACATAATGTATGAGTCCATTTATATAAAAGACATGCAAACTAATCTATAATGAAATAAAGCAAGAAAACGCACACTAATCTTTAATGACAAAAAGCTGATCAGTAGGTGGTACCTGGGGGTGGGTGGGTGGGGTCGGGGTGGAAGGGAGGAATTACAAAAAGGCATGAGGACCCTTTGGGGTGATGGATATGTTTATGTTCTTGATTGTGGTGATAGTTTCCCAGGTATGTACATACATCAAAACCTATCAAATTGTACACTTCAAACAAGTAAAAGACTCAATGGTCTGAATATTTTCTACCCATTGTAAATTAATAGCATTTGAGAGTAAACGTAAGTCAATAGACAAATAAACTAAAAAGGAACTTTGCTACTGTGTTTTTCTTTGCATATGTGGAAGCATCTAGTGATACTTTGGTAAAGTATTTTTAAATAGAACACTGGGTAAATCTATGGTTATTGAGTTCTATACTATCGACAATTTTGTATGGGGAAATTCCAGCAAATTTAGGATTACTTGATTAAGCTTGATTGTTTTGTAAGTTTTCTTCTTTTCAAGATTCTTATATTTGTTACAACCCTAAAGGACCACTGTAATAGTAAGATAAATAATTTTAGCCGCAAGAGAATCTTTTGGTGTTAAAAAGTATGAAATTCCTGGGGCCGGCCCGGTGGCGCACTGCTACAGTGCGCCGCTTGGGAGCACAGCAGCGCTCCCGCCGAGGGTTCGGATCCCACATACAGACTGGCCACTCACTGGCTGAGCGAGGTGCGGGCGCAACACTGAGGGTTGCGATCCCGTTGCCGGTCCCGGTCCGGTACGGGCGCGACACTGAGGGTTGCGATCCGTTGCCGGTCACGAAAAAAGACAAAAAGGAAAAAAAAAAGTATGAAATTCCTTATGTATTTTGCCAATATACTCTACAAGCCTATCATTTATTCATTCAAAAAATGAATTTATAACTGTGTACTATGTAGACAGGCACTAGTCAAATTCCTTGCAATATATTTGGGGGAAGGGAAGGTGGGAAACTACAGACAATAATGATCTTAATAAATAAATGAATATGTAATATTTCAGAAGGAGGTATGTATTCTAGGTATATCTCCCACGGCCCCCCAAAAAGTAAAGCAAGTTATGAAGGATCAGTAATGGAAACTAAATACATTTATAATAAAAACTCTAAAGTAATGAGACTTGTTTTCATAAGCCACACATGAATCACACACTGAATAGAATCTTACACTAAATAGAACCATGTAATGTCAGAACTGAACTTTAGGTTACCTACTCCAACCCTTATGCTTCAGATATGGTGTTAAATGATTTACCCAATCATTCAATGCTTGGTAGAGATTAGGATCACTATCTCCTGTTCACTCCATTGGCATCACTCTTTATGATGTCAAACAATTGTGAGAAAATGCTTTAATCTGCTAGTAGGAAAACAGTGGAAAGAGCTTTGGAGTCTGACTAGCACGACCTTCATCACTTCATGGCTTTGTTACTTGTGGTAAATTACTTAACTTCCCAAAATGTAAATCTTCTCATTTATAAAAGAAGATGACAATAATTTTGTGACTGGGTTGTTATGAGGATTATGTAAAACACCTACATGCCAATACATATATATATAACCAAAACTTATATACTAGCCCCCAAAATGGTAAATGGTATGCATGAGTTTTTTATATCCTTTACTAGACCATAAACCTCATATATATCTAAAGTACCTAACATAATGTAAATGCTCAATAGGCATTTGTTAATTTGTTAATACCTCTGAGGGGTCAACCAGTTTTCAAAATGTGGCAAACAGTATAATAATTCATATCACTGTGATGGAGAGAATCAAATTAACTGAAAGCTGTATAACATGCTTTAAAATTTTTTCGGTCTGTCTTTTCTAAACAGAGAAGTCTGTGGTACTAAACATTTTAACATCACAAATCATGGTCCTGGATCTTCCTGTCCATAAGAAAATAACTTCCACCATAAAAAACACCTTCAAGAGAAAACAAAAAACCTTTAGTATTTTATACCACTTCTACTATTCACATTCATGCCTCTGCTCCTGTATTCACAGATATAATTGAAAAAAAGAAAAAAAGAGCAGAATGCAATTCCAATGCCATCACAGCAATTCGGCAGCTTCATCATATTTATAACCAAAATTTTAGCTGACGAGTGCAAAAATACCACAAACTGAACAAAGGATAAAATAATTCAAATTGTTAACTGTTTCATGCCATGGATATCACCTTTTCCAAATGATTATATATTTCATTTTAGTTGCAAATGGAAAAACAATCAGAAAGATTACTCTGTAAAAACACTCCCTTCCCCCACTATAAGATTAATCCCCATCCCCCATACTCTATCCATGGTCCCTTGGGTATCAAAGGGAGACAACCATCCCGAAGCTTGAGATAATTAAATCACAATTCACAGAACAGTAAATCAAAGTCCCTAGCTAAGATTCAAGAGAGGTTATGCCAATTCTAAAAAGGTAACAGAAGGATGCTGCTTCCTATTCTCTTGAATACAAATATCCCTGTCAATGCTGGATGTTAAAACCTTTGTTCTCAAGCTAAGCAACTAAGGCATGGATATTCAAAATTAGAAATTTTATTCCTTTTGGTCAAATTAGGTTTTTTAAACATAAAAAACTTAAAAGCTATTGTAAGATATAATAATGAATGATGTTTAAAAAAACCTTTTCCTTGTTAATTTTATTCCTGTTATAGGTATATCCTTTTCACTGAAACTATCTTTCTACCATTTTGCTACATTTTATACACAACAGAGAAAACAAAGACTGCTATAGATTACCTGGATCACCGGACAAATCAGCAGACAAGTTAAAGCTCAAAAGGCTCGTTTCCATGAAGTGGAAGAGAATGAAATCCTCACCGTAACAACACTCCCTTAACAATCCTAGGCTTTTCCTTTAAATATACATTCGACATCCTTGAAAAGGCATTTGTCGGATGATTTTATTGACCACAAGAGGGATGATAAGAAGAAACTCCACCTCTTCTCCCACCCCCAATCATCAACCATCATCATCTGAAGCCCAACACCCCACTGCTAATGGAAAGGCAGAGAACAGCATCCATGTACATTTCCCTAGCAGATTACACAGTAAAATATATATAAATGATAAAGAAAGCAAAGATTTAGCTGACATTTTTTTAAAAAGAGCAGGCCAAACAGCTCCCATAAAATTAAAAATACCTATAAAAGATCCAATTACAGAGCCATAAAAAAACAAATTTTCTTTCTGAATACAGTATGATTTTTAAATTTGGAATTTCCTGAGTACAGTATCAAAAATGGAGCCCTTCAAATATCTTAAAATTTTATTGTTACTGCTCCTTTTCCCTAAATCCAAATAAACCAAATAAGTTAGGATTCACACACAAAAAAGTCTCCTTTTGTTGGCAGTATGATCCCTTCAAAGAGAATCTGGAATAAGAGGTGGGAATAAAGGAGAAACAGATAAAAAAGGGGGGAAGGAAAAATATTTTCTGCCCCAATAAGCCTAATTAAATTTGTAAGCAAAGCTGAGAAGATTGAAATTTCTTCATGCTACTCTGTCTGTTTGTGTTTGATTATTGTAAATCTTCCCAGGTCTCTAACTATGCCCCAGGCATTATGATGTCTGGTACTCTGTTAACTAGAATCCCTGCCACTTACAGTAGAATGACGGAGGGACAAGAGACACACTCATTCAATCTAATCCCTAGTAGCTATGTAATTTGGCTAAAACAATAATCTGCCTCAAACACTGTTCTCTAGCAAATGTATTGCCACAGTAAGAAGATTCACTAGCCTCTACTTTCCTTTTCTAAAATATCAACCCAATTTGACAAACTGAGTGCACATAATTTCTGGAATCAATATATTAGTAATAAATGAAAAACATGCTCTTTGTTTTATAAAATATATTCCTTCAAACATTCAAAAAAATCTAATTTTATGTTATCCCAGTAATCACTTCACCCACATAAATTATAGTAAAGGGTTCTGGGAATTTATAAAGGAATTCACAGAACCTCAAAACCACAGTTCTGAGAAAAAATATATATATTTATAATATCTATTATTTGGATATTCAGAGAAATTGAGAAAATTATAAGCTTCCTTCTCAGCTCCGAAAGTGTTGGGATACTACATATTACATATTATATATTTTATATAAATAAGATTTTGTAGCTCTTTCAAACTATAGACTAATTACTTTAATGCTCTCCTTGGGCAATATTAAAGAACAAATTTATTGAACTTATGGCTTATAAGTACTTAATAAAGAAGTAGTTAGTGATTAATGAAAATAGCCTAGATTTGCTAAAAAGTCAGCCTAGACTACTGACTCTGGTATCATTAGACTTCCTCCACCTATTCTGGGTTCTCATGTTTCTCTGACACTTAGCACTTTCAGCCCACCTATCCTAAGAACCATGAAGCTCCCCATAGGTCAAAGCCTGTGTTGGCCTATACTGATGAAGCAATTTTGCACCACAGGTCAACTTAGAACTTGAAGCCTACTAATTCATGTCTCTAGATATCTATTATCCTAGATCTTCAAATAAAACTTTAGTCATTTATTAATCACGTAATACCTCTCCTCTAACAAAATCTCCCACTACTCCCCTCTCTACCAAACTTTTTCACTGTGTACTGTAGAACTCTCTTTCTACAAGAGACCAAACACCTCTACAATCTCAGCTTCACAGAATGCACTTCAGACTTCCTTGCTTTAACTAAAACTTGGCTCTCTCCCAAAGACACTGTTTCCCTTACTGTATTTTCTTTTTTTTTTTTTTTTTTTTTTTTTTTTTTTTTTTTC